>NC_134701.1:44335000-44635000 GCF_043290135.1 Rhipicephalus microplus
CAGGACTCCTGCTTTTGCTGCTACGGTTTCATCCAGGACTCTTGCTTCTGCTGCTACGATTTCTATTGTCGATGCTTGAAAAAAACTTCTTCTCGAGATGGAACTCGGGCTGCTCCTGCTGGTGCTCTTGTTGCGGCCTTTTTCGTGGCCGAGAGAGACGGCTGAAGCCATGCTGAAAGCGTTGCTAGCATGCCCTGTCACCCGTCTTGTGAGCGTCCTCACAGATGACGCACTGCGGAGTGCAGGGATAGTCCTCCGGGTGTTTCTGTCCGCAGCTTGAGCAAGTGAGGCGATTTGGCAAAGGACATACATCTCGTCGGTGGCCTACTTGTCTGCAGTTTAGGCACGCTTCCACCTTCGGTCGAAAGTAGGAAACGGCGTAGAGGATGCCAAACATTTTGACTGACGAAGGAAGCTCCTCAGCCATGAAGTGAATGAGCACTGAGCGTGAGGTACGCCCCATGTCCCTTGCTTGGACTATTGGTAGAAGGGGATTCGCCCGACGTAATTCTTGAAGCAAGTCCTGAGGTTATTCACCATTCCAAGCGCGGTAGATGTTCCCTGCCCGTGCCCCGTCCGGGGGAGCTATGTACGCGTGAAATCCCAGTTTTTTACAACGTAGCGTGAGTTCTCGTATTTTTGCATAGTTGGCAACTCCGTCGGCGCAAGAAGTGGACACAGTGAAAATACTCTTGGCCAGATTGATGCACACAAGATCTTCGTCGGCAACCACAGAGTGCATCCCCTGTTGGCGACTACAGCCGCTCGTAACTCTCCATCGTTGTATTGGGCCAGATGTTGGCCCGAACTCGGACGAAAGATAATCTTGAAGTCATCGACTGGCAACCGTGGCAGTCGTTTTAAGCGAGAACGTGCCACAGCTGTGTTGTCGAGCTTTGAGGAAACGCTGGGCGGTGATTTCATTTTGCGCGCTGGCGTTTCGGCAGCTGACGCCGCTTTATATGACTGCGTTCCTTGGGTTTCTTTTGACTGCTGTCGAGGTGAGCGTTGTCGGGCATTCAGGACTACGCTCCATTCTTCTGGGTTGCATTCTGTGGCTGGTAAATCCGTGCCACTCACCATGTATGTCATTGCATTGCCTAATGAACTTGTGCACGCGCGTCGAAGCGCGAGCCCGACGCCGGTGCCGGGGGCGTTAGGGCTAACGAGGCAGCGTTCCCCCGCTCAGCAATAGTTGAAGCTTGCAAAGCTCCTCAAGAACAAAGAGATCTGAGGCACTCACCAGCAGCGTCGGCAACTTGCTGAAGTTCAAGAGAGACCACTGTTGGCACTGAAAAAGCAGTCTTGGTTCAACAAAAACTTCGTAGAATACGGAGCCCATGCGAGGCACACCAGCCTTGCCTGGCCCCCTTGCGGACTCCTGCGTGCTGATAGATGCATGCATCGAAGCAACGCAGCGCGGCGCGCCTTCGAAGATATGGCAGGACCGGTGCCTGGCATGGCAATGCCGGCGTGACGCGATGAAAGGAACGCCAGCGAATACGCGCACCACGTCCCGTCGAAATGTATTCGTGCCTTGACTGTAGCATGTAGTCCTGTTTTCACAATTCAAGCATCTTATTATTATCATGTTTGCACCAGTCACATACCTTTGTCATCCATTGGTGTCACGTAATACGACATTTTGCATATGTGAAGCTATCGAAACGGCCACGAGCACATCATGAGCAAGGCATGTAGTCATGTTGTTACATGACACGCATATCATGATTATCATGTTTGAATGTGTCATTTATCTATGTCATCCGTTCGCGTCGCATATTACCGAGTTTGATACATGTGAAGCTAGCAAAACAGCCGCCAGCGCATCATGAGCGTGGCATGTATTCCTGTTGTTACATGACACGCATGTCATAGTTTTCATGTTTGTACCAGTCAGATACCTTCGTCATCAATTCACGTGCTGTAATACCAACTTTGCTACATGTGACGCTAGCGAAACGGCTGCGAGCGCATCATGAGCGTGGCATTAGTCATGTTGCAACATGACACACATGTCACGATTTTTATGTTAGGGTCAGTCACTTGTGTTCACCATGCAATCATGTCAAACCATGCCACTTTACAACATGTCATGTGATTGAAACCAACGCAATAGCTGCAAAATCATGACATGTAAATCATGACATTCATGACATGCATGTTACGATTTTTATGTTGTCACTAGTCAAGTAAGTTTTTTGAAATAGTCATATTATGCCATATCAAGATTGGTATCGATACGATTATCGAAATGGCCAGGGGAGCTAAAAGTCGTAGGCGGCTAGATAGATATAGATAGATAGATAGATAGATAGATAGATAGATAGATAGATAGATAGATAGATAGATAGATAGATAGATAGATAGATAGATAGATAGATAGATAGATAGATAGATAGATAGATAGATAGATAGATAGATAGATAGATAGATAGATAGATAGATAGATAGATAGATAGATAGATAGATAGATAGATAGATAGATAGATAGATAGATAGATAGATAGATAGATAGATAGATAGATAGATAGATAGATAGATAGATAGATAGATAGATAGATAGATAGATAGATAGATAGATAGATAGATAGATAGATAGATAGATAGATAGATAGATAGATAGATAGATAGATAGATAGATAGATAGATAGATACGCTCAAAGTCGCCGAAATTCGCTAAGAAATGCTTCGCTTTTGAATGAATGAACAGATTTTATTTCTGAAGAGGTGCAGAAAAACGAAGCGAAGCTAAAGGCCTTTCGGCCTGACGTGGCTTCGCTACGCGAAAAAAGTTCAGCACACAGTGCTACATTGAATAATAATTATCACAATACAAGGAGCAGCATAATAACAGAACACAGAAATAGCATAAAAGCAAAAGTAGGTGACATATAAGTACAAAAAAATGGGCTGCATAGACACACAGAATCAGACATCGAGGCTCTTTTCATTACATATCCAAAAAAAACACATACTTACACATTGATATATTCATATAATACACTCATATATTCATACATTTATCTGCCCGTATGTACGTACTTACTACTTTCTAACATATACACGCGTTTTGTACCTAAAGGTGAGAGTTTTTGCGATTGTACCTAAAGGAATTTTTGCGATTTAACCTGCTCCAGCATTTGCTTTTTGAAAACGATGTTAATGTCATCCTCGTAGGGCTTGTTGATAGCCTGGAATAATATGTACTTACTTTTAGATATATTAAGCATCAGCTTATTTTGATGAAGCCATTTTTCTAATTTGAGTAAGTAATCTCTTACTTCAGTTTTAAGGTGCATGAGTATTCTACCTGTAAAAAATATGTTGGTGTCGTCAGCGTAAATAATTAATTTTGGGGATCGTGGAATGTCACCCATATCATTAATATATTGTCAAGACATCAAAACAGAGGTCTTGCCGCACAGATTGAGACACCAGAAGCAGGTCGGTTCTTTTATTAGAACGCGCAAGAGAGTTTTTCTTTTTCATCCATTTCCTTGTACTTCATGGCAAATGCACAACTGCCATTGTCTTTCGTTTTGACAAGCACTTGACATTTCCCCCCCTCCGAAAGAGGCATCGTCCCGATGCGCAACTTAGGCGCTCTACCAGGTGTATGAAGTGGTCGCATCAACTGGATAATTACAGCTTCATACGCACGACGTGTACGACTTCGGGTAAACGCTTTTGGTGCTTAGAACTACAGTCAGTGTCGGGAACAACTTCATAGTTCACGTCGTTCAAGCGTCGCGTGACGCTGTATGGGCCAAAGTACCGTCTTAGCAGTTTTTCCGACAGTCCACGTCGACGTATCGAAATCCAGACCCAGACCTTGTCATCTGGTGTGTAGCTTATAAACTTGTGTCGGGGGTCGTACTGTTGTGCATCTTGATGCTGTTGATGACAGATGCGCACACGCGCGAGCTGTCTGGCTTCTTCGGCACGCTGAATTAACTCTTCGACGTCTACATGGATGTGGTCAAACTCATGCGGCAACATGGCGTCCAACGTTGTCGTGACTTCGCGACCATAGATCAGCCTGAACGGCGTCATTCCAGTTGTTTCTTGTCGAGCGGTATTATAGGCAAAGGTCACGTACGGCAATATCTTATCCAAGTTTTTATGTTGCGTGTCAACGAACATGCTGATCATGTCTGTGAGGGTCCTATTGAGGCGCTCCGTCAGCCCATTTGTTTGCGGATGGTATGCAGTTGTTCTCCGGTGAGCTGTACCGCTGAGTCTGAGAACCGACTCCAAAAGCTCTGCGGTGAAGGCAGGTCTTCTGTCTGTGATCACTGCTGTCGGAGCGCCATGCCGAAGGATGATGTTTTCAATGAAGAACTGAGCAACTTCTGCTGCTGTGCCGCTCTGCATAGCTTTAGTCTCCGCATAACGGGAGAGATAATCGGTGGCCTCAATTATCCATCTGTTCCCTGTTGTGGAAGTTCGAAATTGACCCAGGAAATCCATTCCAATCTGGATGAACGGCTTCGCTGGTGCTTCGACTGGATGTAAAAGACCGGCTGGCTTGCTGGGAGGTGCTTTGCGTCTTTGGCAGTCGGTGCAAGTTCGCACGTGATGGTTAACAGCAGCGGGTAACTTTGGCCAGTAGTACTTGCATCGTAGTCAGCCCAATGTTCGAGTGTAGCCTAGATGACCAGAAGTTGCTTCATCATGGCACGCTTTCATAATTTTTTTTTCGAAGAGAGGCAGGCTCGACGAGCAAGTGCGGGTTGCCGGTTGGTAAGAAGTTTTTCTTATAGAGAACATCATTTCGCAAAAAAGATGGCAGTCCTCTGGCAAATAACCGCGCACATCCTTACGTCGTCCTTCTAAATATTCAATGAGTGGTAACAGCTCGGGGTCACTGCGCTGCTCCTGTGCAATAGTGGCCGTGTTGACAACTCCCAAGAATGCCGCATTGATGTTTTCGTCATCACGAGCGACAGTCTCCACTGGCGACCGTGAGATACAGTCGGCATCGGTGTGCCGCTTCCCAAATTTATAGACTATGGTCATGTCGAACTCTTGAAGCCTTAGGCTCCAGCGCACCAAACGGCCAGATGGATCTATACAGCTGGTGAGCCAGCACAAAGAGTAATGGTCGCTAACAACCTTGAAGGAGCGGCTGTACAAATATGGACGAAATTTGATGACCGCCCACACCATGGCGAGACACTCCTTCTCGGTGGTCGAGTAGTTCTCCGTGCGAGAGAGAGTTCTGCTGGCGTAGGCTATTACTCTTTCACAGCCGTCTTGCCACTGCACCAGAACGGCACCCAGACCTACATTGCTGGCGTCAGTGTGAAGTGCTTTAGGGGCTTCCTGGTCGAAGTGTGCGAGAACTGGAGTTGTTTGCAGGCAATTTCGTACTTCATTGAATGCCAATTGCTGTTGTTCGCCCCAAAAAAAGGGGACGTCCTCACGTGTGAGTCGTGTCAATGGCGCAGAAATAGACGAAAAGTCCTCGATAAATCGCCGGTAATAGGCGCACAACCCTAAGAAGCGTGTTAAGGCCTTTTTGTCGCGTGGTGCAGGAAATTGCGCTACGGCGTCTATTTTGGCCGGGTCAGGTCGAACACCCTCGTGAATGACGACGTGGCCTGGGAAGCTGAGTTCGTTAAAACCAAAGTGGCATTTTTCCGGTTTTAAAGTAAGGCCGGCCGAACGTATAGCTTGGAGGACGGTGAATAAACGGCTGAGATGTTCCTCGAATGTTGCTGAGAATACAACAACATCGTCCAGATAGACCAAGCATGTTTGCCACTTCAGGCCTGATAGTACGGTGACCATGAGACGCTGAAAAGTGGCTGGCACTGAGCACAACCCAAAAGGAAGCACCTTAAATTCGTATAGACCATCGGGCGTCACGAAGGCCGTTTTTTCACGATCTCTTTTGTCGACTTCTATCTGCCAGTAGCCGCTTCGGAGGTCCATTGAAGAGAAATAGAGCGCATGACGCAGCCGATCGAGTCAATCGTCTATGCGGGGCAGTGGATAGACGTATTTTTTTGTGACTTGATTCAACTTGCAATAATCAATGCAGAAGCGCAAGCTGCCGTCTTTTTGCTTGACCGAAACCACGGGGGACGCCCAAGGATTTTTCGAAGGTTGTATGATGTCATCCGTGAGCATCCTGAGTACTTGCTTCTGAATCTCCTCGCGCTCTTTCGGAGCCACACGGTAGGGGTTCTGCCTAATCGGTCGCGTGTTGTCTTCAGTAATAATGCAGTGCTTGGTCAATGGTGTTTGTTGGACCTTTGACGTACGCAAAAAGCAGTCTTCGAATTGGTGTATAAGTTCAAGCAGGCGCTTTCTATCAGAGAGCGGTAGCGTAGAGCAGGTGTCCACCAACAAAGTTGTCGAGGCGAGGACAGCGGAGACAGCCGGTTGCAAGGCAAAACAGTCTCCGGCTTGGTCTACATTGTCGTAGTAGGCAATTGCAGTACCCTTCTGGATTTGACGGCGCTCGTTGCTGAAGTTCGTAAGGAGAACTTCTGCCTGTCCACCAGTAAGCGCCAGGACGCCCTCGCGATGGAAATGCCCTGCGTGAACAAAAGAGCGACTATGTGCTCCGCTATCACATCTTTATAGCAAGGACACCCACTGGACACCGACACAAAGCGGCAGGATCTTGGTGGGAGTGTCACATCGTCGGCAATTCGCAAACGGCCGCGTGGCTCTTCGCTGCTGTTGTCGGCATACGGATGTGCGCAAAACGTCACCATAAGTTGAGGGATGTTGATAACAGCGCCATGATCTTGAAGAAAATCAATGCACAAAATTAACTCTTTACAGCAGTCTGGCAACAGGACGAAAGTGGCCATGAAGCTAGAATCTCCGATGCGAAGTATAGTGGTGCATTTACCCGTGGGAGTCATCAGCTGACCACCAGCACTCCTTATGTGCGGCCCTGTCCACGGTGTCTTGACCTTTCTAAGGCGGTCGGTGAGCTCTTGTCGCATGATTGAGAAGTCGGCGCCAGTGTCGACCAGTGCTGTAACGTGATGTCCGTCAATGAGAACGCTCAGATCGGCACGTACAACTTCATCGGCATTACTATTCGTCGTCGTATTCGACGTCGCAGTCGTCATACCTTGTTGCGATGATTGGGGGAACATTTCAGTGTCTCGACGATTGTCAACCTTGCTCCCCGAGGTCACATCAGTTAGTTTCTCCGGCAAGGGCTAGGCGAACGACCTCTGGTGACGTCCGCGTAGCTCTGAGGGAAGTCACGGTGACGCGAAGGTGATGGAGATCGCCAGCGACGCGGTAGGGTTGCTTGGGCAGGCAATAGTTGATCGGCATCGTGGGCCCGACGGTCTTCGGAGCGGAAAGAAGCGGGACGAGAAAAGTTCCCGAACCCGGAATCGCCATGACAGCAATAGCGGACAATGTGACCGGGTTCTCCGCAGCGAAAGCAAATAGGTCGACGGTCGGCCATGCGCCATAAGCCAGTTCAGCGAACTGGTGGTGTCTCGTAAAATCCCGTTGCCACCAAGTTACGGCAGCGGGTCGTGGCTAAAAGGGTGGCGTTACAAATGTCGGTGGATGGCGACGAACCACATTAGCGTAGCTCACTGAATGTGGCTCAGGACTTGGCGCGGGTGGTGTAATAGCTTGCCTCAACTCCTGGTGGACAATTTCGGCAACAGATGCGACTGGAGGTTGAGCAAGAGGAAGGGAGAGGGCCCGAAATTCCTTACGTAGTATTTCCCTGATTATTTATCGCAGGGAACTTTCGCATAAGGCTATGTTCTGAGCTGGCGCACTTACTGCCGTGCGGTTCTGCAGGCGGTCAAAGTGTTGGCGGCGCTGTTGCAGTGTGCGCTCGATGACAGTCGCCTCTCTTATGAAGTCATCTACTGTGGTAGGTGGATTTCGTACGAGGCCCGCAAACACTTGTTCTTTAACACCCTGCATTAGGTGACGCACCTTCTTCGCCTCGGGCATGTCAAAGTGAGGGGTCAGCTCGTCAGAACAGACGAATCATACCCTTTGCGTACATGGCGGCTGTTTTATTGGGTTTTTGCACGTGGGCCTCAATCACTTGCTGTGCGCGATTCCGTTGGTCCGAGTTAAAAAATGTAGCGAGGAGCTTTCGACGGAAGTCTTCCCAAGATTGGAATGTAGCCTCGCGGTTCTCATACCATGTGCTAGCGCTATCTTCTATTGCGAAATATGCACGGCCAAGTTTGTGCTGTTCGCTCCAGTGGTTGAATACAGCGACCCGTTCGAACTGTTCGAGCCGGTCCTCGGCATCCTCGTACTCTTCCCCACGGAAAACTTCAGGAACGCGAGGATGTTCAAGAGTCACCTGCGAGGGAAGAGTGGTCTGCGATGGCGGGATAACCGTGGATGTCGTAGGAGCAGACATGCTGGAAAGAGGCGGAAAAGGTGTGGACACGGGACTTAGGCCTAGTAGGCACCGACTGAATCGGTGCACTGGAGTCGTGACGAGGGGCTGAGTCTCTGGACTAGGTGTAGGGGTCCGAGCAAGACTGTCCTGCATCAGATTGTAGGCTCCAGCACCTCCACCAGTGTCAAGACGTCAAAACAGAGGTCTTGCCGCAGAGATTGAGACACAAGAAGCAAGTCGGTTCTTTTAATAGAACGCGCAAGAGAGTTCTTCTTTTTCATCCATTTCCTTGTACTTCATGGCACATGCACAACTGCCATTGTGTTTCTTTTTGACAAGCACGTGACAATATTTTATATCTAGTAATGGTCCAAGGATTGAACCCTGCGGTACACCATTTTTTACAGTTTTCATTGGGGAAACAAGGTTACCCACCTTAACATATTGTTTTCTTTCGGTAAGATAACTTTTTATTAGTTTAGCTGCCACACCCCTTACACCATAATCTTGAAACTTAGATATAAGAATATCATGTTTGACATTGTCAAAGGCCTTCTTCAAGTCAATGAAAAGACCAATGGTGTAGGTTCTGTTTTTCATGTTTTTTAATATAGCCACGTTTCATTTCCCAAGTTTTGTTATCGTCCCAAAACACTACACAATTCTCAGCGCAAACCGCGTCTGCAGTTTTCGAGAAACTTCCGGACTGTAGTAGATCATTTCGATAAGATCACGCCTACACTGCGAACTGTACAGATTATTCTGGAACCTACGCCACTGCAAGCGATAACGCTGGAACATTCGACGGCAAGAGTGTAAATGCCCACGAGCTTCGCCGCTTGTCAGTAGTTGATCGACGGCCGACGCTCCGTTCACTGCTATCTGTGCAAGACTGCTACTGTATTAAAAATTTTCGTTTACCGGGCACAGGCTCGCACAAATAAACAGTTAAATCCCAACATAACGTCTCCTGTCTTCGGTCACGTCGCGACCCGTGACATCTGGTGGAAGTGCTGCTTTGTTCATGTACCGGACGCCCGCGTCAAGCCGTGAAACCAGCCCACGTCGTGGAGAAGAAACCAACGCCAACCAGGAGCAGCGAACAAGCCTCTGACAGCAAGGGCTACCACCGGAGTACGGGATTTTACAAGACAAGGCGCGGAAGACCATGGCCATGACCGCGACTGCAGCGGCAATGACAACCGCAGCGTCCCAGCCCACGATGGTCATGCATCAACCCAGGGAACCACCAATATTCCATGGGTCATCGTTCGAAGACCCGGAGTCCTGGCTAGAAACATACGACCGTATGGCCGCCCTCAACCACTGGAACCATGACGAAAAGCTCCGTCGTGTGTTCTTCCATTTGGAAGACACCGCAAGGACCTGGCTGGAAAATCGGGAGGCCATGCTGCAAACGTGGGATGTTTTCTGCAACGCATTCCTGCAAACGTTCGCGAGCATCGCTCGCAAAAAGAGGGCCGCTGCTTTATTAGAGACCCGGGTTCAGCTACCAAATGAAATTGTTGCCATTTGCACAGAAGAAATGACCCGCCTATTCCGTCACACTGACCCAGACATGTCTGAGAAGAAAAAAGTTCGTTTCCTTATGGGAGGGGTCAAACAGGAGCTCTTCGCGGGACTGATGAGAAATCCACAGAACACCGTCCAAGAATTTGTAGCCGAAGCGACCACTATTGAAAAGATCCTGGACATGCGCACCCGACAGTATAGTCGTCACCTGACTCCAGAATGCGCTGCTGCCCAAGCCGGTAACTCCAAAGACCTGCGTGAAACGATCCGAGCGATTGTGCGGGAAGAGCTGCGCAAGCTGTTGCCTTCGGTGCAGCCTCAAGTGTATTCGATCGCCGACATTGTGCGAGAAGAAGTTCGGCAATCGCTTCGAATTCCCCAAGCACCGCTGCCCGCGCCGGAAGCTATGAGCTACGCCGCTGCAGTGCGCCACAACGCTCCTGCCCGTCCACGCCAAAACGCCACCAATTCGCACTTCCTTCGACAAACGCCACCGCCACCATCCCCCCCCCCCTACCAACGTCATACCGTTCGCCAGCTGCCCAGCGCAGTGCGCCGAGGAAGACTGACGTCTGGCGCACTCCTGACCACCGCCGGCTTTCATACCACTGCGGCGAGGCCGGACACATATACCGCCGTTGCCAGTACCGACAGATGGGACTGCGTGGCTTCGCCGTCAATGCACCGTGTCCACAGCCAGGAGAACGACCACGTGACATCGCCGACTACCTGACAGGAACTCAGTGGACATCACGAAGCCCTTCACCTTCACTGTCGCCCAGCCGCCGCACGTCACCGCACCACCGGCAGTACTCTGGCCCAACGGGGGGCCGCTCTCTTAGCCCGTATCCGGGAAACTAAGGGCAGCAACCGTTGGAGGTGCGGTAGCTGTGCGACGAACTACCGAAGCTCCTCCAACTACGACGCCGCCGCGACGAAGCTTTCCGAAAACAATGCCAACCAGGCAAAGCCCTGACGGCGAAACCTCACTTACCGAAGGTGACCTGACGACGCAACATGGAAGCAGCGGAACAAGCCGACGCAGCCGTGACCCGACGCCACGCCCTAACTGTAATGCGAGACGGCGAACTAGCGACCTCGACGTTCTTATCGATGGCCACTCTGTCACCGCTCTCGTCAATACAGGAGCCGACTACTCCGTCATCAGTGGGTCGTTCGCCGCGAAGTTAAAGAAAGTTACAACAGCTTGGGAAGGCCCTGAAATCCGCACAGCCGGAGGTCATCTCGCAACGCCGGAGGAATCTGCACAGCGAGAGTCATCATTAACGGCCGTATTTATCCTACAGATTTCGTAGTCCTACAGCGTTGCTCGAGAGATGTTATCCTTGGCATGGACTTCTTATGCCTCCATGGTGCTGTCATCAACCTAAAAACAAAGTCGATAACGTTATCCACAGAAGAAGCACTACCACCGTACACGCCGTCAGGAAAGCATGCCTTCAATGTGCTCGAACAACAAGTCACAATTGCACCTCGCTCAAGTGTCATTATTTCAGTCGGCGATTCTAAATCGCCTGACTTGGAAGGCGTCGTTGAAGGCAGTCAGCATCTGTTGGTGAATCGAAATATTTGCGTCGCAAGAGGAATTGCAGAGCTGCGGGGAGGCAAAGCAACGGCTATGCTCACGAATTTCAGCAATGAGTAATAACATGTGAACAAAGGAAGAACGGTCGCATACATCGAAGAAATTGTCGAAGCCACCAGTGCTTTCGCCCTTGCCGATTCTGCGGAACCTGCTCAGAGGAACCAAGCCCCTTCCATAGCTTTCGATGTCAATCCCAGACTTCTGAACCATAAGCAAAAACAGCTCAAGGCCCTGCTCCTGCAATACGAAGATTGCTTTTCGTTGTCATCGAAAATTTGGCAGACCCCAATCACGAAACATCGCATCATAACCGAAGAAAAAGCCGGACCACTCCGTCAGAGTCCGTACAGAGTTTCGACGCGAGAACGTGAGGCCATGAAGAGACAAGTTGATGAAATGCTACGGGATGACATTATCCAGCCGTCCAAGAATGCATGGGCATCCCCCTTTGTGTTAGTGAAGAAAAAGGATGGGACCCTACGTTTCTGCGTCGATTATCGCCGCCGGAAGAAAATCACAAGAAAGGACATGTATCCTTTCCCACGAATAGACGACGCACTTGATCGGCTCCATAACGCCAAGTACTTTTCGTCAATGGACCTCAAGACTGGCTATTGGCAAATCGAAGCCGGCGAAAGAGACCGAGAGAAGACGGCGTTTATAACACCGGACGGCCTGTTCGAGTTTAAGGTGATGCCCTTCAGTCTTTGCTCAGCGCCTGCAACATTTCAACGTGTTATGAATACAGTACCGACAGGATTGAAGTGGCAGACTTGCCTTGTGTACTTGGACGACGTCGTCGTGTTTTCCTCGAATTTCGACGAGCATCTTCGGCACCTTGAAGCTGTACTTCAACCCATCAAGATGTCCGGACTCACACTGAAGCCAGAAAAGTGTAGATTTGCGTACGAGGAGCTCTTGTTTCTGGGACACGTTATTAGCAAGTCTGGAGTTCGTCCTGATCCACGGAAAACAGCCGCCATTGCCGACTTCCCGCCGCCCACTGTCAAGAAAGCGGTGCGCCGATTTGCGGGCCTATGCGCCTCTTATAAGCGGCTCGTGAAAACTTCGCCCGCATCGCCGATCCTCTCACTAACCTTACCAAGGCCTACGTGGAGTTCAAGTGGGAAATGCCGCAGGAACACGCTTTCCAAGAGCTTAAACACCGCCTCCAGACGCCTCCGTTTCTTGCCCATTTTGACGAATTCACCGAGACAGAAATACACACTGACGCAAGCAGCGTAGGTTTTGGCGCCGTTCTTGTGCAGAGGGCTGACGGACTTGAAAGGGTTATTAGTTACGCCAGCCCATCGCTATCCAAAGCAGAAGCCAATTATTCCACAACGAAAAAGGAGTGCCTCGCCATCATCTGGGCTACGTCGAAATTTCGCCCCTACCTCTACGGCAGGCCCTTCAAAGTTGTGAGCAACCACCGCAACTTGTGTTGGCTAGCCACCTTGAAGGACCCTTCAGGTCACCTCGCACGATGGAGCCTGAGACTTCAAGAATATGACATTACTGTCATTTACAAGTCCGGCAAGAAACACTCCGACGCCGACTGTCTCTCTCGTGCGCCTGTCGACCAACCACCACCCGACGACCCAGATGACGACTACTTCTTGGGAACGATAACTACCGACGACTTCGCTGAACGACAGCGGGCCGACCCGGAACCTAAGGACCTAATAGAATACCTCGAAGGCAGGACCGCCGAAGTCCCGAAGGTGTTCAAGCGCGCACTTGCGTTGTTCTTCCTGCGAAACGGTCTTCTACAAAAAAACTTTTTCCGCTTCGAGCTAAGTACCTCCTTGTGGTGCCTTCAGCTTTGCGACCGGAACTCATGCAGGCCCTGCATAATGATCCGACGGCAGGGCACCTCGGTGTTTCTCGCACGCTCGCGAGGATACAAGAAAGGTACTACTGGCCACGTCTTACCACCGACGTCACTTGTTATGTGAGGACATGCCGGGCCTGTCAGCGACGCAAGGTACCGCCGACAAGGCCAGCGGGACTTCTGCAGCCAATTGAACCAGCTTGCCGGCCTTTCCAGCAGATTGGTATCGACCTATTGGGGCCGTTCCCGACGTCGGCTTTCAGAAACAAGTGGATCGTGGTAGCTACCGACTACCTCACCCGCTACGCCGAGACAAAAGCCCTTCCCAAAGGCAGTGCACCCAAGGTAGCTAAGTTCTTCGTCGAAAATATTGTCCTACGTCACGGCGCCCCGGAGGTCCTTATCACCAACAGAGGAACGGCATTTACTGCCGACTTAACTCAAGCGATCTTGGCATACAGCCAGACAAACCACCGCCGGACGACAGCGTACCACCCACAGACCAACGGCTTCACTAAGCGGCTTAACAAGACGATCGCTGACATGCTGGCAATGTACGTCGATGTCGAACACAAGACGTGGGACGCCATTCTTCCATACGTGACCTTCGCATACAACCCGGCGGTGCAGGAAACGACGCAGATATCTCCATACAAATTGGTCGACGGAAGGAGCCCGGCAACGGACTCTCGATGTCATGTTACCCAACGTCACCGACGAAGAAAACCTCGATGTGAGTGAGTACCTTCAACGCGTCGAAGAAGCCCGACAACTCACGCGTCTCTGTATCAAGAATCAACAGACGACTGACAGCCGCCGTTACAATGTTCGACGACGCTTCGTGGAATACCAGCCCGGTGAACGTGTTTGGGTGTGGACGCCGATACGCCGACGTGGACTAAGTGAAAAGCTTCTGCGACGGTACTTCGGAACGTACAGGGTGGTTCAACGTCTCGGCCCACTTGATTACGAGGTTGTCCCCGACGGCATCACAAACTCTCAACGACGCCGATCGCGACCTGAAATCGTTCATGTCGTGCGCCTCAAGCCGTTTCATGCGCATTGACAAACTGAAACAGTGTTTTTTGTATTATTATTCTATCTGAATTTATTCATTGTACTTTTTTCCATAATTGTTGTGCCTTCATCTTTAGTTAAAGCATCGGGACGATGCCTTTATCAGAGGGGGGCAATGCCAAGTTCCATTTCCTAAGTTTTGTTATCGTCCCAAAACACTACACAATGCTCAGCGCAAACCACGCCTGCAGTTTTCGAGAAGCTTCCGGATTGTAGTAGATCATTTCGATAAGATCACGCCTACTCTGCGAACTGTACAGATTATTCTTGAACCTACGCCACCGCCAGCGATAACGCTAGAACATTCGACGGCAAGAGAATAAATGCCGACGCGCTTCACCGCTTGTCAGTAGTTGATCGACGGCCGACGCTCCGTTCACTGCTATCTGTGCAAGACTGCTACTGTATTCGAGCTTTTCGTTTACCGGGCACAGGTTCGCACAAATAAACGGGTAAATCCTAACATAAAGTCTCCTGTCTTCGGCCACGTCACGACCCCGTGACAATATCTCCTCTTTCGTATGTAATAGCGCGACTCCGTAGACTTGACCTTTTGAAACCTATACTGTGCTTTATTGATTATCAGGTGCTTAGTGGAAAAGCATTCAAGTCTGGAGTGTATTATTTCTTCGAAAATTTTGGAGAGTACAGGTAGAAGCGATATCGGGCGGTAGTTCGATAATACATTTTTGGCAATCCTCTATGAATAGGACATACGCGGGCTAATTTAGTTCTGAAGGAAAAATGCCGGGTTCTAACATAGTGTTCATGATGTATGAAAAAGGGTGTGAAAGTAGTGGCGCTATATATTTTATCGGGCTGGCTGCTATTTCGTCAACACTTGCAGCAACATTGTCACGCATTTTACAGGTTAATTTTTCAACTTCTCACGGTGTAACCGGAGTAAGGAAGAGTGAGTGTCAAAGACGCGTTCTATCTGCTACAGGCGCATCTGTTACCCCTCAAGATGAGTCTGTGTAGTCGCCAGCGTTAACAAAATACTCATTCATGGCTGATAGTGCTTCGACATCTGCCTTATTGTCTGCAAAATCAGTGATATTAACATAACCTTTTTTGTTATGTTCAGTCAAGTAATTTACCTCATTCCACATTTTTCTGAGATTATCGTAGATTTTTTCAAATGTGTATTGATAATATGATAACCTGGCTCGTTTGATGTCAGGATTTAGCTTATTACGGAACTTTTTGTAGCCTTCAAGAAGTGATAAATCACGGTATTTTACAGACGTGTGATACATTTTTGTTTTTTCCTTGTATTCGCTCGTACATCTTCCGTCGATAGCCCAGTTGGTAGAGCGGTGGACTGTAGAGGTTCCAACTGCAGTATTCGCTCGTACAGTGCGTTGTTAATCCACGGCTTGCGTGTCTTCTTCCTCGAAGGCTTTTTCGTTAAAGGAAAGGCACGGTCATATATGCTCTTAACTTGCTCAAGAAAAAGATTGAAAGCCCGGTTTGTATCTCTTTCTGCGCACACTATACTCCAGTTCGTCGAAGCAACTTCAGCTCTGAATCAGTTTAATGCGCTATTATTTATTCTGCGATACTGTTCCACGATCTGCTTTTTATTTTGTGTTGAAGATAATGTTAAAAGAGAAAATATGGGTAGGTGGTCACTTACATCGTATGACAATAACCCTGAAATACATTTTCTACATGGAAGATTTGTGACACTTATATCAAGCAGCGTCGGAGGAGAAACAATATTTATAGTGAACAGGGCATATGCAGGTGCAAAAAAAATGCCTGTGGATGGTCATAAGAAAAAAAACATTGACACAGTTCACAGTTCCTTCGTACCCAACGCACAACGTGAAAAAAAAGAAAATGTGTGCTGCCCGGGCACATTAAGGCGAGTATCACTGCGTAAAATAAGGTTTTGGGTGGACGACACGCACAATCTTTGTTCGTGGTAAGTGGCGCTGGGTCGTTGTCAAGCCTTCGTCTGCAATAACTTCATAGTTGACCTCGTTCAACCACCGTAATACTTTGTAGGCTCCGAAGTACTTGCTCAGGAGTTTCTCACTGAGACCTCGCCGTCTAACAGGAGTCTAAACACACACTTGGTTGCCAGGCTGTTGGTGACTTGTCGATGGTGGATATTGTACCTTCGGGCACCTTCACATTGCTGAAACCTTATGTGCACGCGAGCTAGTTGACGTGCTTCCTCTGCACGCTGAATGTAATCCTCGACATGAGCAGTTAGCAGCTCATGCTGGTCGATGACACAATGAATCATGGCGTCCAGCATGGTTTGCACGTCTCGACCGTAAATGAAACGGAAGGGTGCGAACTTTGTCGTTTTCTGGGTTGCGGTGTTGTACGCAAACGTTACGTACGGCAGGATATCGTCCCACATTTTATGCTCCACATCCACGTACATAGAAATCATGTCCGCAAGTGTTTTGTTTAGCCTTTCTGTCAAGCTGTTACTCGGGGGGTGGTATGCGGTTGTCTGGCAGTGGTTCGTGTAACTGAGCTTGAACATGTCGTCCAACACTTTTGCCGTAAACGCTGTTCTTCGGTCACTGATGATGAATGACAGGGCGCCGTGACGAAGCACAATGTGATGCATAAAAAACTGGGCGAATTCAGATGCTGTACCGCGTGGCAGTGGCTTCGTCTCAGCGTAACGTGTCAAGTAATCAGTTGCGATGATGATCCACTTGTTTCCGGAGTGACACAAAGGAAACGGTCCAAGGAGGTCCATCCCAACCTGGTGAAACGGCATACGTGGTGGGTCAATGGGTTGTAGGAGGCCTGCAGGCTTTACAGGTGGTGACTTGCGACACTGACATTATCGACATCCTTTCACATAGCGTTTGACACAAGCTGCGAGTTTTGGCCAGAAATATAGCTGTCGTGCCCGGTCGAGCGTCCCTGAGTATTCCAGATGGCCGGATGTCGGCTCATCGTGGCAGGCGAATATGATGTCATCACCAAGGTCTTGAGGAACGACTATAGGATAAGATCTGCTACCGACACCGACACCGGTGTTTTGCTTGTATACTATACCATGTCGTAAGCAAAATGATGGCAACGTACGGATAAGTGGACGAGAAAAAGACGCGGGGCTGCCTTCTAAATGATCGAAGATGGGCGTTAACTCAGGGTCCACGCTTATTGAGGAGGTATGCTCCACTGAGAGTCCCTAAGAAGGCACTGTCGTCTTCTACAGCTGTATGGTCGGATTCCAAAGGTGCTCGTGATAGCGTGTCAGCGTCTTCATGCTTTCTACCCGACTTGTATACGATGGTGACATCGAACTCCTGAAGTCGCAGACTCCATCGGGCTAATCACCCAGAGGGGTCTCAAGGTTAGCCAACCAACATAAAGCAAGGTGATCAGTCACAACTTAAAATGGACGTCCATATAGATAAGGCCTGAACTTTGTAATCGCCCATATTACCGCAAGACAATCCCTCTCTGACGTTGAATATTTGGTCTCGGCACGTGACAGAGTGCGGCTTGCGTAGGCGATCACACGTTCAGTCCCATCTTGTGTTTGGACTAAGATAGCTCCGAGACCAATGTTGCTTACGTCAGTGCGCACCTCTGTGTCAGCGTCCTCATCTAAATGACCAAGTACAGGAGGGTAACACAATCGATGTTGCTGTTTCACAAAGGCAGTCGCTTGTTCGTCAGTCCACAGAAATGGGGTGTCGTCACGCGTAAGTCTGATAAGATGCTGCGCCATCGTAGAGAAGTTTTAATTAAAGCAGTGATAGTATGCGCAGAGCCTCAGAAATCGTCGAAGACTATTCTTGTCTGTCGGAGCTGGAAAAACGGCCACAGCGGTAGTCTTCTCGGGATCGGGCCGAAGGCCTGCAGCGCTCACAACGTGACCCAGGAACTTCAGTTCTTTGTAGCCAAAATGGCAATTCTCAGGCTTGAGGGTAAGATCAGTGGATCGTACAGCTTCAAGAACACTCTGAAGGCGACGAAGGTGCTCGTCAAGCGTTTTCCAAAAGACAAGAAGGACACTGTAATGAATCTGAATAACGGACGTTCTGCTGGCAATGAAGAAGACGAGGATGATCGGTGGCTGAAGTAGCTCGCGCACGCCGTTCATCATTAGACAGACCTGCCTGATAAAGGACATTTTGCCAAGCTACGTCTGAACCTTTCTCGACGTACAACACCTCTAAGTTAAGTGGTGGAGGAGCCGGCATTCCCATCAACCTGGATTTTCGCAATCGGACGCTACTCTCACCGTTCACCATGACTGCTCCTGGCCCTTCTAAAGCTGCCTTACCAACGACAGTCTACTGCACTGGCGCACCTCGGCAACGCGACCCACCAATTTTTCGCGGCAACGACGAACAAGTCGTCAAGGACTGGCTCGTCGAGTACGAAATCGTAAGCGCTTGCAACAAGTGAAACGCCTGCGACCAGCTCACAAACGTGCGCTTTTACCTCGCTGATGTGGCCAGCCTCTGGTTCAAGAACCACGAAGGCGAAATTACCAACTGGTCCGCCTTCAAGACCACCATCGCTGCGGTCTCCGGTCGTCCCGCCGTGCGCCGGCTTCGCGCGGAACAGCGTCTCCGTAGTCGTGTCCAGCGCAGGGACGAGACCTTTACGAGTTACATTGAAGACGTCTTGTCTCTTTGCAAGCGCGTCGATGAATCTCTAACCGAACGCGACAAAATCAAGCACATCATCAAAGGAGTTGACGACGACACCTTTCAAATGCTCGTCGCTAGGAATCCACAGACCGTCACCGATGTTGTGCAGCTCTGTCAGGAGTACGATGAGTTGCGTAAGCAGCGTGTCTCGACGCGCAGGGCCGCAGAAGATACGGCTGAAGTTTCCGCCCTCGTACACGACGTCGCTGCTGATCACACCATCTTACTGCCGCAAATCAAACAATTCATTCGTGAGGAAGTTGCGCGTCAGCTTTCTCTTGTGGCCGAAGCATCCGCGCCAGTGACCTCATTAGACCCACGTCTACGCCAGGTCATTGAGACACAGGTCACGCAGGCACTGCCGCCATCGCCATCTGTCCCTACGCCGCTGACCTAAGCTGCCGTCGTTGCTAGACCCCCACCCCACCAGTCTCTGGCGCATACCGGGGCACCGGGTCCTCCTATCCTACGACGCTGCCTACATACACGGCACCCCATCCCGTTTCGCCCCCTGCACCTTCTGTCGTTAACCCATGGCAGACCTTGGATAATCGACCCATCTGTTTCGCATGTGGTTTCGTGGGACATATAGCACGCTACTGTCGCCGTCGCAACTTCCAGCCTCCAAACCATGGGAATTCTGCAAATTACCTGGCTGCCCATAATCCCCAGCGACCATCTTCTCCTATCACCGACTCATTGTCCCCACGACGCCCCGTCGATTCTCACCGGTCATTATCACCCCGTCGCCGATCTGTCTCCCCGATGCTTCGGCGCAAGAGCCCCGCTCGAGAGGAAAACTGACAGCCGCAGTACCGGAGGCAAGAACTGCGTCGTCGTCGAACTTTCTAAGACCTCGTCTTTGTCCGACCAATGAAATTGATGTGCTAGTAGAAGGTGTTGCTGTACGTGCACTTGTCAACACAGGTGCCGTCGTTTCTGTAATTAGTGAAAAACTGTGTCACGATTTGAGAAAAGTTACAACGCCACTTACGAATCTTGCTCTGCGTACAGCCATCTCCCATTTCATCACGCCGACAGCTCAGTGCATAGCACGCTTTCTTATTCAAGATGTTTGGTACGCCGTCAACTTTGTTGTTCTCCCACGTTCTTCTTACGACGTCATACTAGGATGGGATTTCCTTTCTACCCATCAGGCCCTCGTCGACTGCGCTCGTGCTCAACTCACGTTGACGAATCCGTGCCTTGATATCGACCACCACAGACCCTCGAAAGTGTTTGCCACAGCTGACGTCCGCATCGCGCCGTTGTCCGCCGTCCTAGTGCCTGTGTTTTCCCCTGCTGCCACTAACTCGACGCTCTTGTTCCAACCAAATATAGCTAGTGTGCAACACCGAACCATTGTCCTCCCGTTTGCGCTCATCAAATTTTCCAATGGTTCGGCGGTACTTTATGCGTGCAACGTTTCTGCTTGTCCATACATCCTGCTACGCGGTGAGTGTCTGGGAAGCCTCGAGACCTTAAATTGTATTTTCGAAGACCCGATCTATCCAGACAAGCCATTTTTACCGACTTGTGCCATTACACCCGCAACTGACGCTAATGAACCTATGGATGTATCCCGCTAGTCCATTGATTGTAACCTCATGCCTGGGCAGCAGAAACCGCTCATCAAGCTCCTACAGCGTTTTCGAGCCTCGTTTGACCACAATCAGCCTTCCTTAGGCCGAGCGTCATCTGTTGTTCACCGTATAGATACCGGTCAAGAGACGCCATTACTGCAGCTTCCATATGGTGTGTCAACTACTGAACGCCGTGCCATCAATGAACAGGTTGACGACATGCTGACACGTGGCATAATCGAACCGTCAAGCAGTCCCTGGGCTTCTCCAGTTGTGTTGGTGAAGAAGAAGGACGGATCCATCAGGTTTTGCGTGGACTACCGGCGTCTCAACTGAATCACGCGCAAGGATGTCTATCCGCTGCCACGCATTGACGATGCCTTGGACTGCCTACAGGGAGCCGAATTTTTCTCTTTAGATCTGCGCTCTGGATACTGGCAGGTACCCATGGCAGAGGCCGATCGTGAAAAAACTGCTTTCATCACGCCCGACGGGCTTTACGAATTCACAGTCATGCCCTTCGGCCTCTGCGACGCGCCAGCTACTTTCGAGCGGATGACGGACTCTATCCTTCGAGGCCTCAAATGGAATGTTTGCCTTTGTTATTTAGATGATATCGTCGCCTTTTCAACTGATTTTGCAACCCATTTAACTCGCCTCGAGAAAGTCCTCGTGTGTATTTCTGCCGCGGGGCTGCAACTGAATCTGAAGAAGTGCAATTTCGCCGCTAGAAAGCTTACGATCCTTGGCGACGTGGTTTCAAAAGACGGCATTCTTCCTGACCCTGCCAAACTTACAGCCGTTTCAGCGTTTCCCAAACCGACCACCTAGAAAGAGCTCCGAAGCTTCATAGACCTTTGCTCTTACTTCCGGCGCTTCGTCCGCAATTTCGCGACGATCATCGCTCCTTTGACCAAGCTCCTCGCCGGCTCTAGAGACCTTTCAGCCTGGTTTGCCACCTGTGACGACTCTTTCAATGAACTGCACCGCCTCCTCACGTCGCCGCCTATTCTGCGACATTACGACCCATCGGCACCCACAGAGATCCACACCGACGCTAGTGGTGTCGGGCTAGGTGCTATTCTTGCACAGAAGAAAGACGGCTTCCAAGAGTACGTGCTGGCCTACGCAAGCCAAACTCTTAGCAAAGCTGAAACTAACTATTCTGTCACTGAAGAGGAATGCCTCGCCATTATTTGGGCGAAAGAGAAATTTCGACCTTACGTGTACGGGCGCCCTTTTGACGTCGTGACTGACCACCACGCCCTCTGCTGGTTGTCGTCACTGAAGGATCCAAGTGGTCGCCTCGCTCGATGGGCATTACGCCGCCAAGAATATAATATTCGCGTCGTCTATCGCTCCGGCCGGAAACATTCGAACGCAGACGCCCTATCCCGTTCGCCTCTACCCCCTGACCCGGACTGCTGCGAAAGTCTAACCTGTGATTCCACTGCCGTCACCATCGCCGACATGCCATCTGAGCAACGCAAGGACCCTTGGGTTTCTTCGATTCTAGACATCCTGGCTGGGCAGACGGCTTCCCCCACTTCTCGCACGTTGCGTCGGCAAGTCGAGCACTTCGCCACTCGCGACGACGTGCTGTACCGACGCAATTACGCACCCAGTGGACGTCGGTGGCTACTCGGGATTCCACGTCATCTGCGATCCGAAATTTGTTCCACGTTTCATGACGACCCCTAATGTGGCCACGCAGGTTTCTTGAAGACTTATTCTCGCATACGTCTCTGGTATTACTGGCGTGGCATGTACCGTTTTATACGACAATACGTTCGGGCCTGCTCGACGTGCCAGAGACGAAAAACTCCCCCTTGTCACGCCAGCGGTACCTTGCTACCCTTGCCATGCCCATCCCGACCATTCGACCACGTCGGCATCAATATCTATGGTCTCCTTCCCAACACTGCCGACGGTAACCGCTGGATCATTGCTGCCGTCGACCATCTCACGCGGTATGCCGAAACTTCATTCCTTCCCTCGTCTACAGCAAAAGACGTTGCGACTTTCGTTCTTCACAACATCGTATTACGTCATGGAGCACCTCGGGAGTTACTGAGCGATCGTGGTCGCGTATTCTTGTCAGACGTCATCACAGCATTGCTGCGTGAGTGCCACGTCGTTCACCTCACTACAAGCGCCTATCGTCCCCAGACCAATGGAATGACGAAGCGCTTCAACCGCACCCTTGGTGACATGCTGTCTATGTATATCTCGTCAGACCACTCCAATTGGGACTGAGTGCTCCCGTTTATCACGTTCGCTTATAATACCGCCATTCAAAGCACTACTGGGTTCTCTCCTTTTTTCCTCCTTTACGGACGCGAACCTTCTTTCACTATGGACACCATTCTTTCGTACAAACCTGACTCCTCAGAGTCCACGACTTTGTCTCAAGCCGCTACATACGCTGAAGAATGCCGCCAACTGGCAAGATCATTCACAACCCAAGACCAAGGACGCCAAAAGCACCACCATGACGCATCAAATAACACGACTTCCTACAATCCAGGTTCACTCGTCTGGCTGCATGTCCCTTCTGCTACACCTGGCCTTTCTACCAAGTTGGTCCTCAAGTATCACGACCCATATCGTGTGCTACAAAAAACGTCACCGGTGAATTACCTCATCGAGCCACTGGAACCATTTTTTAACCAACGTCGTCGTGGCCAGGAAATTGTCCACATATCGAGACTTAGCCCTGCTACGACCCTTTCGTGTTTACTTGTCCATAGATCACCAGGATGGCTCCTTATTTCGCGGGGAGTAATTGTAATGAATCTGAATAACGGACGTTCTGCTGGTAATGAAGAAGACGAGGATGATCGGTGGCTGCAGTAGTAGCTCGCGCACGCCGCTCGTCATTAGCCAGACCTGCCTGATAAAGGACATTTTGCCAAGCTACGTCTGAACTTTTCTCGACGTACAACACCTCTATTTTAACACCATCTTAGACGAGGCAACTTTTTCAGTTGAGGCAAGCGAGAACGGTATCCATCATTCGCTGGAATGTGGCCGGAGCAGAACAGAGGCCGAATCGGAGCACTCTAAATTCATACAGACCATCAGGAGTTAAAAAGCAGTTCTTCGCGGTCACGCTCATCTACTTTAATTTGCTAATAACCACTTTTGAGGTCAATTGAGGAAAAGTATTTTGCTCGCCTCAGCCCGTCAAGAGAATTGTCCACTCGAGGCGACGGGTACGCATCCTTCTAAGTGACGTTATTCAGATTCCTACAATCGACACAAAAGTGAAGTGTGCCATCCTTCTTTGCAAGGACCACTGGCGATGACCTTGGGCGGCTTGATGGCTGTATTACACCGGCTTGAAGCATTGCCTTCACTTGCTTTTGAGTGCTCGTCGTTTGCTGGGTGAAACGCGGCAAGGCTGTTGCCGTATAGGGTGCGCGTCACTGTAGGTGATAATGCGGTGCTTGGTAATCGATGTCTGACGAATTCTCGACGAACGAGCAAAACAGGCGTGGAATTCTATCAACAGCTTGTTAAGTTTTTTTTCGTTTTCGTCAGAAAGCGTTGGATTTATGTCGACGCCCCGGAGAGGTGTTTCGGCCTTATCAGTTGCCTCGGAAGCAAAACACTCAGTCACATTGGTCACTGGGTAGGCATACGCGACTACAGTACCAGGAAAAAGGTGTCGGCGCTTGTAGCTGAAGTTCGTAAGAAATACCTCACAGTGGCCAGCCTGTAGGTCTACTAGGCTTCGTGCTACGCAGACACCTTGGAAAAGAGTAGGGATCGATTGCTCTCCGCCACCATTTCACCGTGTGCTGATTTGTTACACGCCACTTGAACCATAACACTTGAGCGCGGTGGTATCGTCACAGCGTCGTCAATTACACGCAGAAATACTCGATCGGGGCGGGGATTATACTATGGTGTGCCGTTTTTTGTTGAAAACGTGACAAGTCATTGTCGAATGTCGATGATAGCACCATGCTCCTTCAGAAAACACTTGCCAATGATCAGGTCTCGAGAACACTGACGGAGAACGCTTAAGCTGGCAACAAAGGTAGAACCACGAATCTGTATTGGTGCTGTGCAAACGTCCAGTGGTATGACGATGAGCTCGCCAACAGTACGAATTGGCTTGAGGTTCCAAGGCATCGTCACTTTCTTCAGGAGAGCAGCTTGTTTTTCACTTATTATAAACAAATCGCACCCGTGTCAACTAAAGCACTGACTTTGCGACCGTCGAGCAGCACTGGAATGTCTAATTAAGTCTTTGCGGAACCAGCTAGTGTCATTGTCGTCGTGGAATCGTCAGTTTGCGGAAGCGTTGGTAGAATGTCTTGAGCTTGTCCAGTATGAGTGGCCTCACCTCCAAAGGTCACTGTGGTTAGCTTTCCTGGCGTGGACTGGTAGACCAACCCTGTGCCACGCTCGAATAGGTACGGCGATTAGGAGAAAATAGCCGTGGTGACGGGGAGCATGACTGTTGCAAGGATGACGAAGTTCCACGCTGCTGAGCCACATACTCTATAACTTCAGGGGGCCGCTGATCGAACCTTGATGGCTGTGCATTCATCGAAAATCCGCGAAGTCCGAATTGTCGGTAAGAACACTGTCGGTACAGATGCCCAGCTTCACCGCAGTGGAAGCAGAGAGGACGTCAATCTGGCGCACGCCAGACGTCTGATTTCCACGAAATCAGGCGAGGTGCATTGTAATACGGCACCACTTGGACCGTCTGCAGCATTGCTGGGGCCACGGTGAGATGTGGGATTGCAGGTGCAACAGGTTGCCACAAATCTTGAGCATGGCATGCGGGGGAAGTCACTGGGTGGTGATATTCCCGCATGAAAGGCGGTTCTCTTAGGGCTCTTAGGTTCTCTTAGGGCTTTAGATTACAAGAATCCGAAGCTAAAATTTTGGCGTATGCTGACGATGTGGCTGTTTGTTGTATCGATCAAGATATTGTTACCACCAGCATCAGTGTCGTTAAAAGGTTCGGCAATGCAACTGGCAGTCAACAAAACTAGGGAAAGTGTCTGGGTTTCTGGCGCGGGGGAAGTGGTTGTCAAGACCAGACTATTTTTCCAATGTTAAATGGGTGACCACACCTGAAAAGTACCTTGGGGTGCAACTGAAATATTATAACGATAATGAGAACTCCTGGCAAAAACAAGCGAAATAAATCCGGACGAAAGCCAATAGATGCAACGGTAATCATCTGTCAGTGTTTTCGAGGGCGACTGTCTGTAATCTTTTCTTTGCTTCAAAACTTTGGTATCTGATGCAAGTTTTGCATTGTTCAAGGGAAAACATACAGAAGTTCCATCGCATCTTCACAGTGTTCGTGTGGGCTTCGAACTGAGAGAGATGCAGTCGAACTAACCTGTTTCGAAAAGTGAAACACAGAGGGCTGGGTTTACAACATCTTTTCATACGCCAAGTCATAAATAGGTTCTATTTTTTTTCTCGCTACACAAGGGATCCTTTCTTACGTACAGTGTGCCAAATGAGACTGATGCGGGCTTTATTTGGATATGTGGTTAGCACGAATGACATGACCGGTGCTGTCCGCGGGTATCATAGGAGATTTTTCTAAGCGTGCGGTTTTCATCTGATAGGTTTCCAATAAATATTTGTTTTCAATGACTCGCCAAAAGTTGTACAAAGATGTGTGTGATGTTGTTTTACCTGAACCTCTGTACCGTGCCATGTGCACTGGAGGTCAAGGGCAAGATGTGTTTAAAGGAGTGAAGAAAATGCTAGTGGCTCCTGCCGCGAAGTACTTCTTTTTCAAGCTGCACACAGATACATTATCTGTCAGGACATTTAAAGCAGATCGTGTTTTTTACTTACCCTGGGGTACAAATTGCTTTATCGGTGAAAAACCGGAATCTATAGACCATGTTTTTTCACATTGTTGGGAGGGAGTATCTTTTTTGGATTTCCTTCAAAGGATGTTAAAGAAGGAATCACCTTTAAATTCATATGGTATAAGATTTCAGCCAATGGTGGACGAAGAAGGAATGCCTTTTGATTAGATTATGTCATGTGGACTTCACTGTTTATGGCAGGCCCGCATGGCAAGTTTTTATTGCAATCAGGATGCAGGGCCTGCACGAATGTATTTCTGTGAATGTATGGCCAAGTTTGTTGAACTGCAGAAAGCTCTGGAGATTGTGCCTGAGTGATTGTCGAGGGTAGAGTCCTTGACAGCACTTAGCGAAATTTAGTTTGTGTCGGACTGTTACTGCTTGTTTTGTTGTACTTGTGGGTTGATGTACGCGCCTGTAAACAGGCAACAAAACAAAAAAGTGTGAAGCTTCGTGATAAAGACACTCGCATTCGGAGCGTGAGGGTACGGGTTCAAATCCCAGCGTTGGACAGCAAAATTTTGTTATTTTATTTACGCTGATGACCTTATCGGGCCTGACCAACTACCCGTGGCGCTGAAAGCAGCGCAGTAGCTGGGCCGCAGGGCCCTACGGAAGTGTCCGCTCTTTATGTAAATATTTTTCCAATGCTACGAGGGGACTAGCGAGATCCTGGTTTCTGTCGCCTCACTCGATAGAATGTTGTAGGTAGGATTATATGAGGTGTGCCGCTTTGCCGCGGTAGCCACAGCAACAGTTTTTTTTAATAAAAGGGTATGGTTTATAAGTTGAAATGGTTTAATGAAGTCGACAAAAAATCCTAGGACTAATTTACTTTCGTTGAGTGTTCATTTTATTAGGTTTTTGTGCGCCGATAACGCCAGTTTAGTGCTAAGCTTTTTTGCGGAAACCCAATTGCAACGAAATTATCAAGTTGTGTTTTCCTTCAAACTCAGTAAATCAATTCAAAATTATTTTTCAAGTAATTTTGAAAATAGCAGAAGAATATATATAGGGTGATAGTTAGCCATGTTATTTTTATTAGCTTTTGTTTAAATAACAACATCACACGTGCAGCTCGCATTCGCGGAGAACGACAGCCCGGTCTTAACAAAGGTTGAAAATGCAAGAAAGAGGAGGAGGCTAATAGATCAATTACATGCTTCATAGGTTTATTCTGGAAGCCATCTATGTATTTCGCTTTACAGGTATTTAGGTGATGAGTTAAACAAATTATTTTAAGCTAACTTACGGAGTACAAAAAATTGTGTTTGTAGTGTAAGGAAGGCCATTTGTGTTGTATTACCCAAGGGGAATGTTTGCGACGCTAACAAAATGCCTAATAAAAGCGTTTGCAAGCAGTGTACCTGAGAGCTCTTGACCATTTCTCTCTAATTTCGTAATTTTTTTCAGGAATGGCGTTTACTTTTAGGGCAGTGCTTAGCCTTTTGCACAAAAGCTCAGAGCATACAGCAGCAGCGCTAAGATAGTTTACAAATTAACTACGCCTATCTTTCTTTATATCCTCATTCAAGTGATTACGGCATGATTTCAATTGGCGAATTAGCTCACAGTCTTCATTTTCAATAAATAGGTGGTGTATATTGTTCTTCTTCTCGATTATAGAAAGAAGTTCGGAGCTTGTCCGAGGTTTTCGAACTTTCCGCCCTTCCTTGATTTGACTGGTATAAAACCTAGTTGCGTATATATGTTTAAGAACACGAAGAACGATTTCGCAGGCCCTATTTGCGTCAAAACACCTTGACACTTCCTCTCAAGAAGCACGTTCTATTTGACTGCGAAATCTAGATAAACTTTCTTCTGTAATTCTCTGGACGAAATGTTTTATTCCAGCTTCTTACTACGTATCTTTATGTTGCGACAAAGAAATATGGATAGGTGATCACTTATATTATACGAGAAAGCGTCATTCACATTTGCATATTATTATATTTCTTAAAATTATGTCGATTAAAAGAGAAATGCTGAGTTATTCTGGTGGGTAAATTATTTATATTAACTAGGCCCTTTCACATAAGTGAAAATGAAGCTTCTCCTTGAGAGAGTCATTCTTCATAATAATAATATTGTCACCACCAAATACAACATAAAAGTGATTTTTGTTAACGAACTCTGCAATTATTTAGAGATAACGAAAAAAAGTACTCATAACACCACTGGAAGGACGGTATCCGACATTTATTACCATGTTTTTCACTTTCATTGACTGCATTTCACAGTCACGAGTACTGACAAAAAATTCAGAAAATAAATACTTCCTTAATCAAGATGCATACACCGCCACCGCGTGAATAGGAACAATTTAAATAAAATGTATTGTTTGATGAAGGGCGTAAAACAATAAGATTATTCGCACACCGGGTTTCTGTTGATATTATTGCACCAAATGAAAAACGGAGTTCTTAAAGGAACAAAGATGGGACTTCTTATTTATACCAGAACAAATATTTAGGTGAAAGCATTTAAATGACTTGAGGAATGGTTGTGCGGTGTACTGCTCACAAGCTTGGGCACCACAGGTGTCAGCGTTTGCGTCTGCTGATGGTATGGGCCTTTCAACCTCCACCATGGGGCACTGCGCCACCTTTCTTATTGGAAAACTTATTGATCAGGCACTACCAGCATTAATGTACGCAGATGATATAGTGCTAATGGCCAACAACAAGGAATATTTGCAGAGATTGATGGACATCTGCGGTAATGAGCGAGATAGGTTAGATTTTAGATTCAGTAAGAAAAAAATCAGCAGTCATAATTTTCAATGACAACGAAGGTAGTGAGCTTAGAATACAGGAGGTCACGCTAGCGATAACAGATAAATACAAATATCTGGGCGTATGGATAAGCAATGGGACCGAGTATCTGAGGGAACACGAAATATACGTGACGACTAAAGGTAACAGGAATGCAGCAGTTATGAAAAATAGGGCACTGTGGAATTACAATAGGTATGATGTTGTGAGAGGAATATGGAAAGGGGTCATGGTTCCTGGGCTGACGTTCGGCAATGCGGTCTTGTGCATGAGATCAGAAGTTCAAGCAAGATTAGAAATTGAGCAAATTGGAATAGGTAGGCTTGCCTTAGGAGCTCACGAGAATACACCAAATAAGGGAGTACAAGGCGATATGTGATGGACATCATTTGAGGGCAGGGAAGCTGGCAGCAAGATAAAATTTGAGAAGCGATTGAGAGAAATGGGGGAAGAGCGTTGGGCTAGGAAGGTTTTCAGCTACTTGTACATGAAGAATGTCGATAAAAAATGGAGGAAGCGAACCAGGAAGTTGACTGGTAAATACTTAGAAAACAGCAGGTGGCCAAACGAAAAAGAACTATCGGTTAAGAAGAAAGTGAAGGGAACGGAGACTGACATGTGGAGAATGGGCATGATTAAGAAGTCCGCACAAGAGATCTATCGAACTTTTAAGCAGGAAACTGCCAAGGAAAGGATCTATGAAAATACTCAGGGTAGTTCTCTACTGTTTGAGGCCAGGACGGGAGTACTGCGAACCAAGACATATCGGGCCAAATACGAAGGGGTAGACACAGTATGCAGTGCGTGTGGAGAAGAAGAAGAAACTGCCGAACACTTGATAATGTTCTGTAAAGGGCTTCACTATAGTTCAAGATGATGGCGCAGACTTTTTCAAAGAACTGGGGTTTAGGGACTGAGAGGGCAAAATAAACTTTAAGCGGGTAGACTTAACTAGAAAGAGGTTATCTGATTGGTGGCTAAAGTCAAGGCACGAGTGAAAATTAAACTCTTCCCTGCAAAGTACGAATCCTCAAACTCACTTTTTAAGAAAAAAAATAAATACAGCTTTTGGTTCATTAGGTATTACGGCTTGGTGGCGCTAGCCACCGCCCGATCTAAAAGGTACAGCCATATCCATCCATCCAGCAAGCCACTCCGTGAGGGAGGTGCACGTACATTGGACACGCAAATTTTTGTAGTAGAGCTTAGACTTTTTCTTTTTCGTAGGACAGGGCTCGGGTTTTGTAATTATCGAGTGAGACAAGTCATAGGAACAATTGGTGTCAGAAAGACGTGGTTAAAAAGACTGTAAAGTGTTCAGGATGTGGCGTGAGTTTGAAAGGGGAACCAAGAGTAGAAGCGGATGAAGAAGAGGCTGACGCGAAGTGTAGGCAATGTAAGGTCGAGGAAAAATGGAGAAAATGGTGGTTGCCCAGAGTGAACTGCTGGTGAGAATCACCTAGCTTGAGACTGCGTTGGCGACAGAGCAAGAGAACACGAGGGCAATAGGAGGAAGGCTGAAGTCCACCGAGGAAGCACTAGCCAAGGTGAACAGAGGAGCGGCCTACGGAGAGAACAGTAGGTAACCGACAACCAGAATGGCGGAGCAGAAAGAACAAGCAAGTTTGGAAAAAACAGGTTCAGCGAAGTACCCAACTTCAGCGAAGTAGTGGTGCGGCTGGGAGGGGACAAAGCAGCCAGCGTCACAGGTGCAAGTAACCGCCAGGTGCAGGACGCTACAGCTGAAAAGTCACAACATGTGATAATCGCCGGGGACTCAAATTTAAACCGATGCACAGAAGCCATCAAAGAGAGGGTTATAAGTAACAAGAGGGTTGCAGTAGGGACGTTCCCAGGACGCAAGCTGGAAGCAGTCATGAGGCAAGCTAGCGCAAAACTCAAAACTATAGCTGATAAACGAAACCTTGTGATAATTTCAGGCGGTTTAAACGATGTCTTAAATGAAGTTACAGTAGGATTAGCAACCACACTGGTGAAAGGCGTCGAAGACATGCGCGCCACTTCTTGTCAGGTACAGGTAGTGATATGCACGGTACCGGAGGTACCAGTGCGTGATAGCAACCCGCAAAGAGCTGTTGTCAACGAACACCAAGAGCTATGGCGGATGAGCCGAGAGAAAGGCTTTGAGGTGGTGGAAATAAACATAGACGCGCATAGGTGGGGTGGTTTTCAACGAGACAGAATTCACTTCTATAGGCGGCTAGGTCATGAGGTTGGTTGGCGAATTGCACGACGCGCAGTAGCTTTTTTGGGGGACAAGTGGGCCCTTCGGGGTGCAGGATGGCAAGTAAAGAGGAAAACAACCAAGAAGACTCTTTGACAGGTGATATTTATTTTATTTATTTATTTATTTAATACATACTGCAGACCACAGTTGTGGTCTTGACAGGACGAGCACTTGAATAGCACAATAATACAAAAAATAGCAAAAGAGACAAAAAATAAAACGGCGGACATTGCATTGTCAATCCAACACACAATTAACAACACTAACAAAAAATGGGGCTATACAGTATTTAATAAGTATGGCTCAGCAATGGAATTCCATTCAGCCACGGTACGCGGCAAAAATGAAAATTTGTAAGTATCGGTATGCGCTTGGTATGGTGTTAGCGATCTAGGGTTATGGTGCCGCGTGTGTTTTGTGGTCAGGGCGGATACATACAGGGAGGGGTCGATAGCCAATTCATGTTTAGTAAGTGAGCAAAGGAAATCGAGACGAAATTTTTGTCTTCTTAACTGAAGCTTGGGAATGTTATTGGCAATCATTAATTCAGAGGGAGAATCCGTGCGACGAAATTTCGAAAAAATGAACCTGACAGCTTTTCTCTGAATCTTTTCCAATTTATCGATGTTATTTTTGGTATACGGGTCCCATACTACAGCAGCATACTCAAGTTTTGGTCTAACGTATGAAAGGTAGCACCGAAGTTTAACACTTGGAGGCGAATTACGAAGTTTGTGTCTCAAGAAACACAGTTTTCGAAAAACGGAGGAGGGAGCAGATGTTTTCTATGTGCAAGTTCCAGGAAAGATTACTAGTGAACGTTACACCTATGTATTTGAAGCTGTTGACTTGGTTCACCGCGCATGATCCCAGTGTGTACTGAAATTGGAATGGAGATTTTTTGCGCGTTATGCGGAGGGAAACAGTTTTCTCTGCGTTGACAACCATGCCCCAATCCCTGCACCAACTGTATATATTGTCCAGGTTTGTGTTAAGTTCTATTTGATCTTGCATGCTGGAGATTTCACGGAATAAAATACAGTCATCTGCAAACAGCCAGACATGAGTGGTGGGTGTAACTACAGTGACGATATCATTGATGTATAACAGAAAAAGCAACGGCCCCAGAACACCACCTTGAGGCACTCCGGATGTGACAGGAAGACAGCTCGAGGCATGACCATCAATCAAGACATACTGCTCTCTATTCATCAGATACCTAGACACCCACGCTACCCAACTTTCGGGAAGATTTATATTTTTTAATTTTTGAATTAATTTGTCGTGAGGAACTTTGTCAAATGCTTTGCTAAGATCAAGAAAAATTGTGTCTACCTGAACATTATTATCAAGGGCTTTTGCAAACTCGTGCGTGACGGTGACCAGTTGAGTCACAGTCGAATAGCCTTTCCTAAAACCATGTTGGAAGCTTGTTAGAATCGAGTGTCTTTCAAGGAATTCAAGAATACGGTTGGCTATGATATGTTAAATTAAATTGCAGCATGTTGAAGTTAAAGATATAGGACGGTAGTTATCCGGAATTAATCGATCCCCTTTTTTAAAAATAGGGATGACTCTAGCGATCCTCCAGTCACGTGGTAGTGTTGCAGTTAACAGGGACGCTTGGAAGATTACAACAAGAAATTTGGCGACGCATTCAGCATAACGCCGAAGAAACACATTGGGAAGGTCATCATGACCACAGCATTTTCTTGCTTTCAAGTTTAAAAGCATTGAAACCAAACCAGAATAAGAAATGAAATTCGCTTCACATGGTTCAAACAAAAACGTTTCTGGTACACATATTGCTGAATTGGCAAACACGCTCTGAAAATAACTGTTGAAGTTATTTGCGATGTCACTGCGATTTGTAACCGTGCGCCCTTTGACAGAAATTGACGTCACTGGCTTTTTGTTATCGGATAGATAACTCCAGAACTTTGTTGGGTCACTTTTAATAAAGTTTGGCATTAACGTTTTAAAGTAATAGTCTTTGGATTGTTGCACTTCACTTGCCAAGCTTCTTTGTAGCTTTGTAGCTATATGAACCGATACGATTCCAAAGTGGCGCCAGTATTTAAGAAAGGTAGAGTCCGGGGCAGAAATAGACGTAGCCACGAGCGCCGAGCATATTCGGATAAAGGGCATCTTAACATGCAGGGTGCTAGCAACAGGCTGAAGTGGGAAGAGATAGAAGAGAACAGCTAAGGGAGGAGAGGCCGATGGTATACGATTTTGTAGAAACACATCTCGGGGACATGGAACAACCTCCTAGCAATCCGGACTACGCGTGGGAATATTGTAATAGAACAGGAGGCAGCAAAAGGGGGGTGGTATTGGGGCATTCATTCATAAACGTACAGGCTTGCAAAAGGTCAAGCAGGAGTGCAAGGAACATTTAGGGCTAAAAAGGAAAATGGGAGGGCAAATGACACTCCTTGGTTTCGTGTACTTGTGGACGGGAGCAAAGGCCTGAAAGGAAAATCAGGCAATGGTAGAGTGTATATCAAAGGACATTCAGAAGTTAGGAGAGTCCGATATAATTAAACTAGGAGATATAAATGCGTACATAAAAGATATAGATGGGTATACCAAACCGACAAGCAAAATGATCATGGATATGTGTGAAATGCTTGATTTGATCATTTCCAACGGTACCGAGAAGTGTTTAGGGCGAATACCATGGGGGTAGGAAGGCTGCAGTCGATGATAGATTACGCACTGATGTCACATAGGATGTAAGATAAGCTCAGGGGAATGCACACAGGTGAAGGTGGCTCCAGAAGTCTGGGTTGTGATCACAAACGTATCTAGTTTTGTTTTGGAAGAGCAGTGAAAGTGGGAAGGAGACAAGATGAGCAACTACAGGAAATTTTTATTCAGAAAGGCAAATTGAAATAGCCACTAAACAAATTGAGAAAGTAATCACTGAGGATAATAAAACAGTGTGTACATACACGAGTCTAGTTAGACTGTTTGAGCTAGAGCTTGCTAGGGCACGTGACAATTCACCCCGGAAAAGAAGACAAAAACCCAAAAGTTGTGGAATGAGGAAGTTAAGAGAGCCATATCGAAACGTCAGGAAGCGTCTAGGGAACACAGACATACTAAGCAGCGGGGTGAACCGACAGAAGATGTTGAAAGAAATCGGTAAACCTTTCCAAGCTGTAGAAGGGATGCATTCTTTTTGATCAATGAAAATATCAGAAGAAAGGGAGTTCAATGGCTGGAAGAAGTACATAAGGAAGATGAAAAGGCAGCTGCAAAATATCAGAACCATCTAAACTCCCTAAGAAATGAGACGAGCCTAGAGCAGAGGTTTATAACTACAGCTCAAGGTGCTAGGCAAGAAGGGGCCGAAGCTCTTGAATACATAAGAACAAGCGTGACAGAAAAATTTCAACAAAGAAGTGCTTTATGCACCACAATAGACAAAGACAAGCCAAGTGGCGCAATGACTCCATTTTCACAACGAGAGTGGAAAAGCGCTGAGAAAAGTTATTCTTAGTAATACATCAACAGGCCCAGATGGCCTTCCAATGATGCTGATAAAGACATTAGGTTCAAAGTCTAAACAGGCTTTGAGAGAGGCAGTGAGCAAAATATTAATCGATGGTGAAGTTTCAGATGAATGGAAACTTAGCAGGATGAGCATGATCTATAAAGGAAAGGGGGACAAAGCTGACATAAACAACTACCGTGTTATACCAGTGACATCAGTGGTATACAAGCTGGCGATGCAGATTATAAAGGAAAGACTGCAGGCATGGATAGAGGATGAGGGGGTGCTGGCGGAACTGCAGAATGGGTTTCGGAAACACAGGAGGTTGGAACACAATCTATTCTCACTGATACAGTGCATCGAAATAGCAGAAAAGGATTGATTGATATGTGGGGTTTAACGTCCCAAAACCACTATATGGTTATGAGAGACGCCGTAGTGGAGGGCTCTAGAAATTTAGACCACCTGGGGTTCTTTAACGTGCACCCAAATCTGAGCACACGGGCCTACAACATTTCCGCCTCCATCGGAAATGCAGCCGCCGCAGCCGGGATTCGAACCCGCGCCCTGCGGGTCAGCAGCCGAGTACCTTAGCCACTAGACCACCGCGGCGGGGCAAATAGCAGAAAAGGAACACAGGCCCCTGTGGCTGGCATTTTTGGATATCAAGGGAGCGTACGATAACGTGGTTCATGAGGAATTGTAGGGAATACTGGACACACTAGGCGTGGAAGATGTAGTCACTAATCTTTTAAAGGATATCTATAAAAGTAACAAGGTAGTTGTAAAGTGGGAAAAACGGGTATCTAAGTCTGCATAAGTAAAACGGGGGCTTAGGCAGGGGTGTCTCCTGTCACCCTTGTTATTCATGATGTACCTACAGGAATTAGAGGCCAATTTAGAGGGAAGTGGACTGGGCTTCAACCTCTCTGTCGTCAAACAAAAAAACTCATTGAACAGGCACTACCAGCATTGATGTACACAGATGATATAGTGCTATTGGCCGACGACACGGAAGATTTGCAGAGATTGGTGGACATCTACGGTAATGAGGGAGGTAGGTTAGATTTCAAATTCAGTAAAGAAAATTCAGCAGTCATGATTTTTAATAATAATGAAGGTAGTGAGCTCAGGGTTCAGAAGGTCACGTTTGAGATAACAGATAACTACAAATATCTGGGCGTATGAACAAGCAACGGGACCGAGTACCTAAGGGAATATGAAATATACGTGACGACTGAAGGTAACAGGAATGCAACAGTGAGGGAAAACAGGGCACTGTAACACTACAATCGGTATGATGTTGTGAGAGGAATATGGAAAGGGGCCATGGTTCCTTTTCTGATGTTCGGCAATGTGGTCTTGTGCATGAGATCAAAAGTTCAAGCAAGATTAGAAATTAAGCAACGTGGAATAGGTAGGAATGCCTTAGGAGCTCGCGGGAATACACCAAATCAGGAAGTACAAGGTGATATGGGATGGACATCATTTGAGGGCAGAGAAGCTAGCAGCTAGATAAAATTTGAGAAGCGATTGAGAAGAATGGGGCAGAAGCGTTGGGCTAGGAAGGTATTCAGCTACTTGTAGATGAAGTATGTCGATACAAAATGGAGGAAGCGAACCAGAAAACTTACAGGGTAAATACTTAGACAACAACAGGGGGCCAAACCAAAAAGAACTCTCGGTTAAGAAGAAGGTGAAGGAAACGATGACTGACATGTGGAGAATCAGCGTAATTAAGAAGTCCGCACTAGAGACCTATCGAACTTTTAAGCAGGATCTATTATAATACTCGGAATAGTTCTCTACTGTTTGAGGCCAGGAAGGGAGTATTGCGAACCAGGACATATCGGGCCAAGTACGAAGGGGTAGACACGTTATGCAGTGCATGCGGAGAGGAGGAGGAATCTGCCGAACACTTGATAATGTTCTGTAAAGAGCTTCACCCTATAGTTCGGGTTGATTGTGCAGAGTTTTTCAAACCACTGGGGTTTAGAGAAAGGGAGGGTGAAACAGACTTTAAGCGGATAGAAATAACTAGAAGGAGGTTATCTGACTGGTGGCTAAAGTCAAGGCATGAGTGAAAATTAAACCATTCACTGCAAAGTACCAGCCCTATACTTCCCTATTTAAAGGAAAAAATATTATTCTAGTTGTTGGTTTACTTAGTATTATGGCTAGGCGGCGTTAGCCACCGCCCTATCTAAAGGGTACAGCTACATCAATCCATCCATCCATCCAGCAAAAGCCGGTCACTCAGTACCCTGCTCCCGCCTTCGGCCTGCGCTATTTCAACACGTTCACGTGCGCTGCACGCGCTGTTATCTGGTCGCCCTCCGCTTGCAGCGTCAATTTGATCAGAAGCGAGAGCGATTCATTGACAATCTTTGCCGGGCCAAGTAAGCCAAACACTATGCTTTGTGCGAGTGCTATGTGAATGTCCATGGTGAACAGCTGCCTTTCTATGACATGAAAAGTGAGGTGACGGCGCGAATTCTATAAGTGTGTTACAGATAAAATGCGCATTTGCTGCGGCATTCGTGTCTTCTTGGAACTGTCGGCAAACTACCACGTCGTCTTCGCGTGCATTTGTATATCACGTTCTGATTTCTATTGCTTGAATGCCAAGTTTGTCACGCGGCTTTCAATTTATTAGCAGGTCAGTGTGAAGCATGGTGCAAGAATACTTGAGGTGAGTGGACACCCCGAAGCGAGCACTTAGCGGGAAGTTACTGATTATGTTCTCGTTTGTGGCATGTAAATAGATTGCTCGCCGGGCTGAGGACTATTCGGGTCGCTAGATGAAACAAGTTTCCATGGTGGCTACACCTTTCCCTTTTCTCTTCGCCTATGCTCCTAAAGCGCCCCCTAGAAGGTTAAAACTTTAATTAAAAATTGAATATTTGGGTTCAGATGGTACAGCGAATAGATGTAAATGAAACAAAATGGAACGAAATGAGTCGTAGAATAAACGGTTACCTTTGTGAACATAAGCGGTACAGCACAAGAGCAAGAGGTATGTGCATTACTCAACTGGCAAAGTTGTGCAGTTTTATATTTTACAGCACTAGCCATGGCGTCTCGCGTCGTACATCGTAGTTCATGCGTTTAACTAGTCCTGTGCTCTGAATGTGTCCTCTTCCTGCTGTGGCACAGTGAACACGCTTCTTGCTGAATCCTGTCAGTGACCACAGGGCGTGACGTTGTAACAGTGATCACAGCCGGCTTGTGCACACGCAAGGAAAAACTACGCCGAGACTGGTACGAACGCCTGACTCTCAGCACTGCTATGACGTTTTTTTTAATGTGCCCATTTCGACAGCCGCGATACCAGGACATTCTCGTTCGGTGGACCGATCTTCCTGAAAAGTGAGAGTTCCACAGGTGAGGTGTCCCGAAGCAGCGCGTTTCGGCTCCTTTATGCCGCGTTTTGGTCAACTGGTCAAGCGTGAAATGTTTCTGAAGATGCGTTAATTACATGCTCCAGCTGCTCTGCATACGTGCAAACACAAAAGTATTTGTAACAACTACCATGCACTAGACGTGCATTAGACGCACTCTTCGCGTTTCAATAAACAACAACAAATCCCTTCCCTCTTCCGTTGTAACAATAACAGACCCTTTGTTATTCAAGACTGCAATTTCTCAGCAATGCTTGTAACTATACGCAGTTTCCATTATCTATCTTTGTCTTGTATGTGCTTGAATTCTTATACATTTTTAGTTGACTTATGTTGCCTTCCTGATTTGCGCATCTGACACTTGTTTCTTTATTTTCTTTTTTTTCTTGTGTGTTATAATTGTTGTACCCACCCCCTCTGTAATGCCCTACGGGCCCTGAGGGTATTCTAATAAATAAATAAATAAATAAATAAATAAATAAACGCGCTTCGCAGATCCCTGACGCAGTTGCACAAAAAAGCAATCACGTGAAATGTTTCATATGGCTGCACTTCACGGCGTGCTTCATTTCAGATAGCACAGGTAAGCTGAAGAGAGCGAAATCGTTTTCTGTTGTTTTACCGCAACCCAGCATTGTTGGAAAACTCGGATATTGCATTGAACGTGCACCGCGAAACTGTCTTGGCAGACTTGATGCCAACTGACACGCTCCTCCTCTTAAGTTCATCTCCTGGCTGAAGCCCACAGAGCACGAGTTAAATCAACACATGGCATACGACACAAGCACTGACACCAGGGCACTTATTAGCTGGCGCAGCTGCACGCGCATCTTCACTGGAGCTGCATCACATGGCGTGGTGACACAATATGCTCCACAACCAATGACCACTATCGGAAAATAATTTAAACGCAAACGAAAAAAATTGGCCACGTATGTCCATGTTACACTGCAAATGTCGTCGAATAAGATAGTCTTGCGTTTGCAGAGAATGAACAAAAACGTTTAATAGATGTTCTGCGCAAGAAAATCAGTTAATCGTATTCTCGGGGCGCTGCGTTAGGGTGCCTCGAACGTGCATCGGAGGCGAATGTGCGCATAAAGTCACGTCACACGTGAGACATGAGCGCTATCTGGCACTTATCTTGAAAAACGAAGCGCGCGCACCATGCGCTTCTATCTCGGAAGTGATAAGTTGTAGAACGCGAGGCGACCGGTAGGTGCCATCACGGTGTCGTCTTAGCAAAGCATTGAAAACGTTTGCCTTTTCGAGCAAGCGTTGCCTTGCAAACAATTAGTGCTAGCCGTTGCCTTCGCTAGTGTCTCAGGGCGTCCCTGGGCTGGCAGACGTCCGTCATGGCAAGCCAGCCCCTTATCTATTGCTCTAAAGAGAGCAATAGATAAGGGCTTATATGCAGGTTCTGTTTTCATTGATTTTACCAAAGCATTCGACACTATCAACCACTACATTCTTTTCTTGAAGCTTGAAGCCATTGGCGTAACTGGTCCTGCACTAATGTTAATAAAAAATTACCTACTCAATAGAAGTCAAGTTGTAAGTCTGTCAGGTTTTCAATCTACACCGAAGGTAACAAATATTGGAGTCCCTCAAGGTTCTATCCTCGGCCCACTTCTCTTCATAATCTATATCAATGACCTACCAACTTCGCTTACCACTTCAGAGTCCTTACTTTACGCAGATGACACAACAATTATTAACACTGATAAATGCCTCCGATCTCTGACACTGAAATTAAATAATGATCTTTCAAGCTTGACTGCTTGGTGTTTCCATAATAAGCTACAAATCAATCCCACCAAAACTAAGTTCGTTGTTTTTCACTCTCACCAACGTGAACATAATCATATCCCGCCAATATTTATAAATCAATTTGCAATTGAAGCTGATGAGGAGGCCACTTTCTTGGGTATACAACTTGACCGCAACTTGAAATTTCTCTCGCACATTGCTCTCCTACGACGAAAAATGGCTTACGGCATACGTGTTCTGCTTAAAGCCCGTGATATATTTTCCCAACCTACATTACTTTCATTGTACTACGCTTTCATTCATTCTCACCTTAATTACTGTATCACATCCTGGGGCAATACTTACAGTAGTCATCTTGTTTTCCTCCAAACTATGCAAAATCAATCTATTAGAATACTTACCCATAGTCACCATCGCTGTAATGCTATAGCACTCCTACAAGCCAACAACATCCTCACGGTCTGTGATACTTTCAAATACAAACTAGGAATATTACTGTACAAGCAAATCAACAATCTGCTTCCTGTGTCCATTATCCCTCCATCTAATCTAGTGAATACTAACCTGACAAGATTTGCCCACAATCGGAATTTAATCTTACCAAGGGTTCAGAATAATTATGGGAAACAAACAATTTACTTCAATGGAATCCATTTCTGGAATAATATACCTCCTGCAATCAAAACATCGCAATCCATTGGCAAATTCAAAAAAGAACTGAAGACGTTCCTCTCATCACATTCATGATCCGGGTAGCTTTCGTCACTTCCGTTAATCTCCTTCCTATTCATACCATCTCAGAACATAGGTGTAAACATCGTTTCATCACCATTCATTGCTGAAACAGATGTGACATTGATCTTCTGTTCATTATGTATTCCAATGTTTTTCTTTTTTTTTAACTGAATTGTCCTGAAAGATGTATTGACGTGCCTAACTACCTTATTTTTTTATCTTGACCTCATTGGGAATTTTTTGTAAAATTTTAGAGGCACTGCTTTACCTTTCTTTATTATGTTGACTGATTTTGCAATTTTTTCTACATATAGGAGAATTGATTTATTCTTATTTTGTATGTTGTCTGCTTCTGGCTTTTTTTTTTCTTTTTTTTTGCGTTCACTTGGTATTTTTAATTTATCCTTCTTTCAGCTTGCATTGTATTTTTTTGCTTCTTTTTTTACTGCTGTTTGCTATTTCAATATATTTTTTTTCTATATTCATTACTGTAGGAGGTCCCGATTCAGTCTTTGACTATGGGACCTCCTTCTGTATACTAATAATTTGTAATGCTCCTGATGTCATAATAAAATCATTTCTGACTCTGACTCTGACTCTGAAGCAGGTGCTAACCTTCGACGTAGTCGTCTCCGAGGGGACTAGTCCCGAAGACGCCGTTGACGCGACGTCTTCAATAGTAGGAATTGAAGAGCTTTACTGCGTACAGCATTTTGGAGGCCGGAATCACCAAGTGACCGTTAACAGTGAAGCCACTCTGGCTCAAATCGTCGATGCGCCCCACCTCATCATCAGAGGAGAGCGCGTCGCTGTCGTGCCCTTGGGACCCCAAGTCACCATTCTGTTCCTGGCGTGCCGCGTCCTCAGTGTGGTCCTTGCACAAGCATTGTCTCCCTGCAGGAAGGTGCTGCACATCAGCAGATCACTCACGGGGTCGCGCCCAACCATGACCACTGGGACACGATTCGTCCGGAATGAAATCAAGACATCGCCGCCGGTGCCCAACTACCTTAAGGTCGCAGGTCATCGAGTGACCTTTGACTATAAAAAGATCCAGCGAGTGTACCGTCGATGTGGAGACAGTGGGCACTTTCTCATGAACTGCACAGCTCTGTTTTGTGGAAGGTGCGGCGTTCATGGCCACGATGAGAGGGGCTGCTCTCTGCCATGTCACCATTGTGGTGACCCACATGCAACCGTCACCTGCATTATCAGGTCACCATATTCCGAGGCAGGCTCCAAGAATTACCCGCTACTTCAACCAGGAACGCAATGCAAAAACAAACACGTCGTATTATTGACACCAGGCCCGGATATTTGCCAGAACGAAGTTGGCGGATTGCAACGCCACACCAGATACCACACCAAACGCCCGCAGTGTCCCCAGCCAGCCCGGGCCAGGCAGCCCCTCAAGGTGCGGATGATTCATTCAGCGGCCCGCGACAAGTGGTGCCTCCCACAGAACCACAGGTCCAGCCCTCGCCAGAGGAGGCTTCCTTTGGCGAACGCGTCACAGATGATGACGGGATATCTTTCGCTCACCCCATGGCTGCCCAGTCTTCTGTAAGTCCTTCTATTTTTGAAGAGACTTTGTCCCAAAGTGACGAGGTTTCCATCAATAATCGTCAGTCAGCAGCCGCTTCTTCCGGGCACGACACCATTCCCAGGATGGAAAGTTTACGTCTATTGCCTTTCCTTGTCGCCTTTACCTGGATCATTTGCTCTGGACTGCTCGGTTCGTGCAACGTAGCTGCAGAAGATTCGCCTCCAGGACGACTGCAATGGTTGCACAAGATGCCAAGTTTGGAGCCAGCCGGGCAGCTCATCTGGCAACATACACAGCACAACTGCATTGTACGCTGCTGACACCCTTGATAATCGTCAGTCAGCAGCCGCTTCTTCCGGGCACGACACCATTCCTAGGATGTAAAGTTTACGTCCATTGCCTTTGCAGGTTAGTTCCCTGAAAGGTGCTACTTGTGTTAAATTCGATATTTATTGTTTGTTGGTGGTGTCGTGCCCACGAGACCTAGATGTGTTTAAGCGATTTAGCTTGTGCATCGGAAATGTGTTATGCCTTGTCTGCCTTAAAAGTTATGTTGTCTGGCGATGTTGAGCCGAATCCGGGGCCAATGACTAAAGCTCAAGAAGAGGCATTTTCTGGTGCTCTAGACACAATAAAAAATTAGAAGAGGCACAAGCAGGCTTGCTTTCCGAGCTAACTAGTGCAAAAGCTGGTCATGCTGTTGCTCAGAAAAAAATTCATAAACTAGAAGAAAGGCAGGAAACACTTCTCGCAGAGTTTAATATTTCGAAAATGAAACAGGAAGCCGCTGAAGGCAAAATTAAGTTGCTGAATGCAAAGATTGTATCACTGTCACTTACTTCTAGGTCTGAAAGCAGCTAGGGTGATGCCGAAGCTAGTGCTAGCGCCCTTCGCAGTGTACCTGATCGTTTGGCCACTATCTCTTCTCGGTGCGAAGACACTCAGAACAGAATGCGACGCTCGAACTTGCTTTTCTTTCACATTGCGGATGACGAAAAAGAAGACTGGGCTTTGTCCGAGCAGAAAATTGTGCAATTTTGTTCACAAAAGCTTGACATTAACTTATCTAGCACACTTCATTGGGTAGCACAGGGTAGCCAGCCGATCTAGGAACTGGCTAACCTCCCTGTCTTTCTGCTTAAACTTTCTTCTTCTATCTAGCACAAATTTCGAAAAAGGGCACAGGTTAGGCAAACATGCTGACAGCAAAAAGAGGGCTATCATTGTGAAAATGACCTTCTATAAGGACAAAGAGCGCATCTTGTCCGCTGCAAGAAGGCCTAAAGGGTCCGAGTTGTCTATTCGGGAAGACTTCTCTCCTGCCACGCGAGAGGCAAGAAGAAAGCTTATCGAATTCGTCACGGCCGCAAAAAATCCTTTAAGCTATCTGTTGACAGATTGCGCATAGATGATGCAACGTTCGTGTACGGCGAGGCAACAAGCATGGTAGTGCGACCAGGCAGATAGCTAAGGCATGGTACTCGCACCTGTGAATTCAAGCAGGCACCTGAGCCTCAGAATTAACTGTCACTAACCATATCATTTACTAATATTCGCAGCCTTCTGCGAAAGCTCGACCAGGTCGGTTCCTTCCTTGATGACACAGGTTCTGACATAATCATCTTCCCTGAGACATAGCTTCATGCAAATATTTCAGACAATTAAATTAGTCCCTTACAAAATACCTATAACATTTACCGTTGTGATCGCGTTAACAGGAGGGGTGGAGGCGTAATTGTAGGCATTAAAAAGGCAATAACCTCTTATCTAATGGCGTCTGCTACAAATATAGAAATTGTATGGGTTGTTTGCAGGACTAAATTTGAGAAATTACTGATGGGTTGCTGCTATCGCCCTCCAGACACTAATCCATCATTTCTAAGCCACTTACGAAGCAACATAACTCATGCTGTTAAGACGTGTCCACCTGAGCTCGTTTGTTTATTTGGCGATTCTAATTTTCCTTCATAAACTTTAAGTTTCCTTCAATAAACTGAAGCTGCTTTCATCGAATTGCCATGTCTCCACTGCGTTCATTCCCTTAACATTAGATTTCAACCTAGCCCAGATCATGAGCCAACCCACTCGTGACTCGAATATACTTGACTTGGTATTAACAATGGCACCAAACATTATGTCATATATAACATACATAGATAACTTCAGCGACCACCAGTTAACGCAAACGATTTGTAACGTCCCATTTCGTCTTGCTGGAGCTAAAACAAAAACTATTTGTTATTATAATAAAGGCAATTACATTGTTATAAATTATGAATTATGTACGTTCTTTGACAGCGTTTTTATACCATCCTTTCATAATCGATCCGTACAAGTCAACTGGACACTCTTCAAAAATAAGTTAGCTTCATTAGTTAGTGAACATATTCCTACAATCAAAATAACAAATGAAAAACAAAATTTATGGTTCAATAAATCACTTAACAGATTAAGAAATAAAAAAAGAGATTGTACGCGGCGGCTAAACGCGCGCAAACTCCTGCGTCGTGGCAAAGGTGTAGAGACTTCTTGAATAGCTACTGCTCCGCGATACGCGCCGCCCGTGATAAGTATTTTTCTCACGATCTACCGTCACTGCTCATCACTAACGCAAAGAAGTTTTGGAAACAAGTGTGCCCAGAACGTCACGATAACAAAATCACGTTGCAAAATGGCGACCACATTCCCATTCTAGATCAACACTGTCCTAACGCTTTCAATACTTTTTTTACATCAGTTTACTTCACTGAAGATCATACAAACGTCCCCGGTGTAGCCGATCTTGACTATTCATTTTTGCAGCCCATTGAAATCACTGTTGACGGAATCGCATCTATGATAAATAATCTTAAACTTTCCATGTCAGCGGGCGTTGACGAGATTAACACTAAGATACTAAAAAGTACGGTCTCACCCAAGAGTAAACTATTATGTCACAACTTTCAGCAATCACTATCAACAGCACAGCTTCCACATGACTGGAAAATTGCAAAGGTCATTCCCGTGTCTAAATGCGGCAATAAAAACTCACTCCAGAATTACAGACCCATTTTTCTAACATCCATCTGCTGTAAGATGCTTGAGCATATAATCGCCTCCCATATTTACAATCACTTGAAACAGAATGACTTTTTCTTCCCAAACCAACATGGATTTAGAAAGGACCTATCATGCAAGACACAGCTTTTCGAATTCACGACTGACGTACATCATCTTTTAGATCTGAACCTGCAAATTGACTGTTTTTCCGGATTTTTCCAAAGCTTTCGATCGTGTTGCTCACTGCCGCTTAATCTCTAGACTCTATTCTTTGTGTATAGATTCATCAACTCTATCATTGATACCAAACTTTCTCTCTAACCAGCAGCAATTCATCATTGCTAATGATTTTTCACCCCCACTTTCATACGTTTGTTCTGGTATGCTGCAAGGAAGTGTTCTTGGTCCACTGCTTTTTCTTATCGATATTGATGACTTACCAAGTAATTTATTCTAACCAGTGCGCATTTTCGCTGATGACATTATAATTTACCGAGCAATAATACTTGAGCAATACTTACCGAGTACTTACAGAGCAATGGAACAATAGTACTAGTAGTATTTGTGATCACGTAATAATTCAAAATGACCTCGACCTCATCAGCAATTGGTGTAATTGTTGGCTAATGTCCCTTAATTCAAGTAAATGTAAAGTAATGTCCTTCTCTCTCAAACATCGTAACTCTGAGTTTTCTTACTTCATTAATGGCAATCGCGTATCCAGTGTTGACTCTTGAAAATTTAGGAGTAACTTTCACTTATAACCTTTCTTGGACTACCCACAACACCAACATCTGCTGTGACGCCTCACGATCATTAGGCTACATACGCCGCAATCTAAGTAAGACGCCCACAAATATACGTGCCTTATCTTACGTAACATTTGTTCGCCCTCAGCTGGAATTCGCTTCTGCAGTTTGGTCCCCCCATTACAGCTATTTAAGTAGCATGCTGTAGTCGATCCAGAACAGAGCCGCTAGGTTCATCTCGCAAAACTACGATCACAGCGCAAGTATAACACAAATTTTAAAAAAAACTTATCACTGTCTTTTTTGAGCAGCCGACGTGATATTGTCACGGTGTCGTGACGTGGCCGAAGACAGGAGTCTTTATGTTGGGATATAACTGTTTATTTGGGCGAACCCGCCCCGCCGCAGTGGTCTAGTGGCTAAGGTACTCGGCTGCTGACCCGCAGGGCGCGGGTTCGAATCCCGGCTGCGGCGGCTGCATTTCCGATTGAGGCGGAAATGTTGTAGGCCCGTGTGCTCAGAATTGGGTGCACGTTAAAGAACCCCAGGTGGTCTAAATTTCCGGAGCCCTCCACTACGGCGTCTCTCATAATCATATGGTGGTTTTGGGACGTTAAACTTCCACATATCAATCAATTGGGTGAACCTGTACCCGTTAAACGGAAAGTTCGATTACAGTAGCAGTCTTGCACAGATAGCAGTGAACGGAGCGTCGGCCGTCGATCAACTACTGACAAGCGGTGAAGCGCGTCGGCATTTATACTCTTGTCGTCGAATGTTCTAGCGTTATCGCTGGTGGTGGCGTAGGTTCCAGAATAGTCTGTACAGTTCGCAAGGTAGGCTTGATCTTATCGAAATGATCTACTACCATCCGGAAGATTCTCGAAAAATGCAGGCGCGGTTTGCGCTGAGAGGTGTGTAGTTTTCGGACGACAAGAAAACTTGGGAAATGAAACGTGGCATTGCCTCCCTCTGAAAAAGGCATCGTCCCGATTCGTTAACTAAAAATTAAAATACAACAATAATGCAAGAAAGTACAATGAATAAATTACGATACAATAATAATACAAAAAACACTTTTTTAGTTTGTTAACGTGCATGAAACGGCTTGAGGCGCGCGACAAGGACGACTTCAGGTCGCGATCGGCGTCATTGAGAATTCGTGATGCCGTCGGGGACTACCTCGTAATCAAGTGAGCCGAGACGTCGAACCACCCTGTACGGTCCGAAGTACCGTCGCAGAAGCTTTTCACTTAGTCCACGTCGGCGTATCGGCGTCCACACCCAAACACGTTCACCGGGCTGGTATTCAACGAAGCGTAGCCGAAGATTGTAACGGCGGCTGTCGGTCGTCTGTTGATTCTTGATACGCAGACGCGCGAGTTGTCGGGCTTCTTCGGCGCGTTCAAGGTACTCACTCACATCGAGGTTTTCTTCGTCGGTGACGTTAGGTAACATGGCATCGAGCGTCGTTGCCAGGCTCCTTCCGTAGACCAATTTGTATGGAGATATCTGCGTCGTCTCCTGCACCGCCGTGTTGTAAGCGAATGTCACGTACGGAACAGTGGCGTCCCACGTCTTGTGTTCGACATCGACGTACATTGCCAGCATGTCGGCGATCGTCTTGTTAAGCCGCTCGGTGAGACCGTTGGTCTGTGGGTGGTACGCTGTCGTCCGGCGGTGGTTTGTCTGGTTGTATGCCAAGATCGCTTGAGTTAAAACGGCAGTAAATGCCGTTCCTCTGTCGGTGATAAGGACCTCCGGGGTGCCGTGACGTAGGGCGATATTTTCGATGAAGAACTTAGCTACCTCGGATGCACTGCCTTTGGGAAGGGCTTTTGTCTCGGCGTATCGGGTGAGGTAGTCGGTAGCTACCACGATCCACTTGTTTCCGAAAGCCGAAGCCGGAAACTGCCCCAGTAGGTCCATACCGATCTGCTGGAAAGGTTGGCAAGGTGGTTCAATTGGCTCAGAAGTCCCGCTGGCCTTGTCGGCGGTGCCTTTCGTCGCTGACAGTCCCGGCATGTCCTCACATAACGAGTAACGTCGTTAGTAAGACGTGGCCAGGAATACCTTTCTTGTATTCTCGCGAGCATGCGAGAAACACCGAGGTGTCCTGCCGTCAGATCGTCGTGCAGGGTCTGCAGGAGCTCTGGTCTCAAAGCTGAAGGCACCACAAGGAGATACTTAGCTCGAAGCGGTGAATAATTTTTCTCTTGTAGAAGACCGTTTCGCAGGAAGAACGACGCAAATGCGCGCTTGAATACATTCGGGATTTCGGCGGTCCTGCCTTCGAGGTATTCTAATGGGGCCTTAAGTTCCAGGTCGGCCAGCTGTCGTTCAGCGAAGTCGTCGGTAGTTATCGTTCCCAAGAAGTAGTCATCATCCGGGTCATCGGGTGGTGGTTGGTCGACAGGAGCACGAGAGAGACAGTCCGCGTCGGAGTGTTTCTTGCCGGACTTGTAAATGACAGTAATGTCGTATTCTTGAAGTCTAAGGCTCCATCGCGCGAGGCGATCTGAAGGGTCCTTCAAGGTGGCTAGCCAACACAAGGCGTGGTGGTCGCTCACAACTTTAAAAAGACAGCCGTACAGGTAAGGGCGAAATTTCGGCGTAGCCCAGATGATGGCGAAGCACTCCTTTTCTGTTGTGGAATAATTGGCTTCTGCTTTGGATAGCGATCGGCTGGCGTAACTAATAACCCTTTCAAGTGCGTCAGCCCTCTGCACAAGAACGGTGCCAAGACCTACGCTGCTTGCGTCAGAGTGTATTTCTGTCTCGGCAAATTCGTCGAAATGGGCAAGTAACAGAGGCGTCTGAAGGCGATGTTTAAGCTCCTGGAAAGCGTGTTCCTGCTGCGTTTCCTACTTGAACTCCACATCGGCCTTGGTAAGGTTAGTGAGAGGATCGGCGATGCGGGCGAAGTTTTTCACGAACCCCCTATAATAGGCGCACAGACCCAGAAATCGGCGCACCGCCTTCTTGTCAGTGGGTGAAGTGAAGTCAGCGATCCCAGCGCTGACTTCACTTGACTTCACTTCAAAAAGGATGGGAACAGCGATCTCATCCTTTTTCTTCATTAACACCACGGGGGATGCCCATGGACTCTTGGACGGCTGGATAATATCATCCCGCAGCATTTCATCAACTTGTCTCTTCATGGCCTCGCGTTCTGGCGTCGAAACCCGGTACGGACTCTGACGGAGTGGTCTGGCATTTTCTTCGGTTATGATGCGATGTTTCGGGATTGGGGTCTGCCGAATTTTTGATGACGACGAAAAGCAATCTTCGGATTGCAGGAGCAGGGCCTTGAGCTGTTCTTGCTTATGGTTCAGAAGTCTGGGATTGACATCGAAAGCTATGGGAGGGGCTTGGTTCCTCTGAGCAGGTTCCGCAGAATCGGCAAGGGCGAAAGCACTGGTGGCTTCGACAACTTCTTCGATGTATGCGACTGTTGTTCCTTTATTCACATGTTTGTACTCATTGCTGAAATTCGTGAGCAGAACCGTTGCCTTGCCTCCCCGCAGCTCTGCAATTCTTCTTGCGACGCAAATATTTCGGGTGACCAACAGATGTTGACTGCCTTCAACGACGCCTTCCAAGTCAGGCGATTTAGAATCGCCGACTGAAATAATGACACTTGAGCGAGGCGGAATGGTGACAAGTTCTTCCAGCACATTCAAGGCATGGTTTCCTGACGGCGTACGCGGCGGTAGTGCTTCTTCTGTGGATAACGTTATCGACTTTGTTTTTAAGTTGATGACAGCACCATGGAGGTAAGAAGTCCATGCCAAGGATGACATGAACGATGTACGGGTTCAGTACATAGCATGAATCTTAACGGCGAGGTCATATCAGGAAAATCCTTGGCCGACACTTTCAATAAATATTTTGTAAATGTCGCAGAAAAATGTGATGTGAGTAGTAACCTTGGAAGTGTCCCATTTATCGACAGTACCATTTTTCTTGATCCGACAAGTGAGACTGAAGTGATAGAATTAGTTTTGAATTTGAAAAACAGTACAACACTTGATATTGACGAGATACAAGTTCAACCTATAAAGCATGCCATTATATTCCTTCTTCCTTATATAATGCATATATTAAATTTGTGCCTTGGCCGGGCTGTTTTTCCCACTAAAATGCAAGTTGCACGCGTTACCGTCCTCTTCAAGAAAGGCGATAGAAATAACATGTCGAATTACCGGCCTGTGTCCATTCTGCCAGTCCTATCAATGGCATTAGAAAAACTAATATTAAAACGGCTGACTAATTTTGAAAGGAAGTTTCAGTTGCTTCATGACTCGCAGTATGGTTTCCGCAAAGGCTTCAGTACAGAATATGCTCTCATGGCACAGAAAGAGTACATTTATCAGCAATTTGAACAGGGAAACGTTGTGTTGGGGTTGTTCGTAGATTTTACGAAAGCTTTTGACCACATTAACCACAAATTACTTATAGAAAAACTGGAACGGTACGCTATTCGGTGAACGGCGGGATCATTAATACAGTCTTATTTGCAACACAGTAATCAGATTGTTAGCCTGGGTGGTTGCAATTCCGATTCTTTGTCAATCGTTGCAGGAGTTCCACAGGGAAGCATTTTGGGACCTTTCCTCTTCAATATTTACATTAATGATATCGTGAACATCTCCTCTAACGTAAAATTTATAATATATGCAGATGATACGAATATATTTTTAACAGGAAAATCAGTGAACGAATAAATAACACATGCAAATCTATTGCTGATTAGATTAGAAAAATGGACAAGAGAAAACGGTCTAAAAATAAATGTTGCAAAGACTAAGGCTATGGTATTTCATGCTAAAAATAAAGCGGAAATTGTAAAACAAACGATTTTTTTAAGTTCCACCCCTGTCGAGATAGTCTCTTCTCTTCAAATATTAGGAGTAATATTTCAAGAAGCATTATCATGTGATCACCACATACACTTCTTAGCTACGAAGGTCTCTCAGGTAGTCGGCCTTATGTACCGAAACAAGCACTTGCTTCCTCGGAATATTTTGTTGTTAATTTACAATACCTTATTTTTTCAAGAATCAATTACTGCCATCTAGTTTGGGCTCTAACTTCTAAAGAAAACATAAACAAACTTCATATGTTGCAAAAAAGGTTTGTACGGGCGGTAGAGAACGTGCCACGTACTTATCATACTCGTTCCTTATTTGAAAAATACAACCTAATGCCAGTAATAAAATGTATGATTTTCTTCTGTCCAAGAAATATAAGCAAGACATAAAAAACTCTAACCCGTTTCTAAAGCAGTTGGCAGATTTAATACTCAACCAGCCTAAGTATAATACCCGGAAAAATGAAGTGTGGACTGTTCGAACCTTTAGAACCACATACGGTCTTCAATCGTTGGGAAATAAACTTCCAAGGTTGCTAAATGAACTTAGGGATAACGAAATTGACTTAGAAAAAATCACCTTTAAACAACTGCGGAGTCATTTCCTCCAGACGTCATGATCACTCGTTTCTGTTACTTGTAATTTCTAAAGAATGTATTTTTGTATTTTGTTTTTGTTGACGTGTATTTTGTATACTGCTTTGTGTTTTTTTTCACGATATGTTTCTTGGTGTCTTGTTTGTTTTTTCTGTTTTAGGAAATGAGTATGCATTTGTGGTGTTGCCAAAGCAACAAATTAGGCATATTTCTTTTTTATGATGCTTTTTTCTGTGTTTTGCAAGGCAAATGCGCCTGTAGTTCACATTGCGAAATTATTTGTTTATAACATTATAGGTACCAATATGTTACACCTGTACAGTGTTGATTGCTTATTTTTGTCGTATACATGTTTGTATGCTTCGCTCGGATGTATTACGCAAATGCTTCATTTTTTTAAGGCAAATACGCCAACATTTTTTTGCATCTTTTGAAATAGATTTTTTGTTGTTGTTGTTTAAGCATTAGACGTTTCGTTTTATCACACATGTACAGTGATGATTTCTTTCTTGTCATAGACCTGTTTATTTTACGCGTATGATCCCGAATGTTTTTATGAAAGTGTTACCGCTGCTGCGATGTGTTCGGGGAGGGGGAAGGGGGGCCTGCGGCCTTGTCAAGCTGGCATCACGCCAGCTTTTTCTGCAGGTCTCCTGCATCATGTATCCTTGATGCGAAATAAAGTCATTATTATTATTATTATTATTATGACCCATGGAAAATTTTGGTTCCCTGGGTTGATGCATGAACATCGTGGGCTGGGACGCTGCGGTTGTCATGGTCGCTGCAATCGCGGTCATGGCCTTCGTCTTCCGCGCCTTGTCTTGTAGAAGCCCGTACTCCGGTGGTAGCCCTTGCTGTCGGCAGCTTGTTCGCTGCTCCTGGTTGGCGTCAGTGTCATCTCCGCGACATGGGCTGGGTTCATGGCTTGACGGGGGCGTTCGGTACATGAACGAAGCAGCACCTCCACCAGATGTCACGGTGTCGTGACGTGGCCAGAGACAGGAGTCTTTATGTTGGGATATAACTGTTTATTTGGGCGAACCTGTACCCGGTAAACGGAAAGTTCGATTACAGTAGCAGTCTTGCACAAATAGCAGTGAACGGAGCGTCGGCCGTCGATCAACTACTGACAAGCGGCGAAGCGCGTCGGCATTTATACTCTTGCCGTCGAATGTTCTAGCGTTATCGCTGGCGGTGGCGTAGGTTCCAGAATAGTCTGTACAGTTCGCAGGGTAGGCTTGATCTTATCGAAATGATCTACTACCGTCCGGAAGCTTCTCGAAGAATGCAAGCGTGGTTTGCGCTGAGAATTGTGTAGTGTTTTCGGACGATAACAAAACTTGGGAAATTAAACGTGGCACCTCCTTTCATTATTTTATAAATACGTACATGAAAGAAGGCCATTACCAATGGCATTGCAAACATCTGCATTCGCATGAAAGAGACTTAATAATCATCTTTCATTCACACGCATGTACGGTAACACTTATTTTTAACTCCTCTGCACTCCCACGGGTCATTCGCATGTGGAACAGCCTTCCAGACGAAATCGTAGCTGAACGCAATCGAGAAAAATTCCAGCTTCTTCTACTCACGCATTTCCAGGATTAACTGCTCGTTTTATTCATATCAAAATTAGCACCTACGCGCTTATTCACTACTGGTATCTCGCTTTTTTTTCTCTTACATTAAACTTTTTTTTGGTCGTTTGATTACTAACATGTCATTTAGTTCTGTTGTGTATTCTTGAGTGATGTTTTCTTTTGAATAATTGAAAGTCTTTTCACAAATTGTGCTTGCTTTTTTAGCTTGTTTTACGTCGTTATCTCACGTTTATACTCAAAAGATTTTCATTGTCGTTCTATTCCTATTAAAATAATAATATTATTTTCTCATTCTTATTCCTGTTAGGACTTGAATAAAAATTGACAATTAGTTTATGTTTATTGTAGTTATGTAAATTGTACTAATTCATGTATCTATTCCTTTTATGCTCCCTTTACACGATGCCCTGTTGGGTCTGTAAGGTAGTTTGAATAGATAAATAAATTAATAAGTAAATAAATAAATAAATAAATAAATGAGGACTCGAACAGCACTAAGAGTGACACGGCTCTGCAGAAAGACACCGACAGCACTCCAAGCGACATCAGCCGGGACAGTTTGGACGCATTTATGCTATCTTCACTCAAGAGCCTCGGCACTAAGCACCACCGAATATCCACCAGCGACTTGGAGGTCCCCAGCAAATACAGAATCTTCTGGGGGCCTCCGAGTCTGCTGGGGGCTTCCGGCCCTCCAAGAATCTGCTGGGGGCTTCCGGTGGGTCGCCTGGTCGTAAGAAGTAATTGAGCTGCTTGCGGGGCACCCGCTCCCGCGTCTGTTAGAACTGTGAGTTAAGTATACAAATTAGTCTTTATTGTTTACAATTGCTACCGCATTGGATATAATTTCATTCAACGTAAAAAGTTTTCGCACTCTGGTAAAGCAGGCAGAGGTGATTAGTGTAGCCCGTGCTGCAAATTGTGATGTTTTGAGCCTGCAGGAAACTAATTTGTTTTCACTATTCGACGTAAGGGCTTCTAAACAAAAGTTTAACTTAGATTGCTATTTCTTTTTCGTTAGAACTCGTTTTATGAGAGTAGGCATTATTATATTTAATCGGGCTTTATTGAGAGGTAACCACGTTTTTTATTACGGCGTCGGTAAAATTATGACTCTATATTGTACCGACTTTTTCTTTTCGAATGAGGATACTCTGTGTGTATGTGCCTGCACAAGCCAAACAGTCTAATTTTTTTCGAAATTTGGATGTTTTTTGCTAGACGGTCGTGACGTAATTCTAATTGGAGACTTTAACTGTCTGTTAAATACCCGATGCGTTGTACAAGGTACTGGCTGGGGTCAGTCTGCATGGAATGCACGTGATGTGACGCCTTGTCCAGCATTTTTTATTGCTGGATGTGTGTATTGTCATGCACGGGAATACTTTTTTTGAACATGGCGCCGCAGAACATCCTCCAGTAGACTCGACCGGGCTTATATACCATATGCTTTAAAGACGTTTGTCTCCGACTTACGTGTTCCGCCCATCCCACCTTCACCTGTGCACATCTCTGGCAATCGTCTGATTCTCTTAGAACTAAAAATTACATTTTCTTTTTCGGGGATCCCATGGCGTCTTGATGTTCACGTCCTCCAGAACGCGTGCTCTCGGTAAAATTTGCCCCGTGCAATACGGGTGTCACTCACTGCGTCTGATTCATTTGATTGCGATGTGCTTAAAATGCAGTGGTGCCTGCACTGCTCACTGGAAGGGCGTTCACTTCGTCGTCGTGTTTCTGAGGAGCTGGCTGATACTGCAGCAAAGTTACGCATCGCCTTGCGTGCCGGAACGCCGTCTCTCCTGATGCGAGCTTAGCAACATGAATTACGGAAAGGCTTCCAGCGTTTGATTGCCGCCTCGTTTCTGGCGGCGGCTGCATGACTTTGTAGGCCCCACCCTTATGCCCACCCTGAGGTGCTACGCTATGTGAGGCAATCGTGTTTTGGTCAGTCATAATCACCTGTTTTTATGACCACGCAGGCACCATTACACAGCCGCTTCCCACGCGTGATCGATCTCTTTTTCTGGCGCATTTTGAAGAGATGTCATGTTCGGCCATGCAGACAACCTGCGATATAATACCGCCTATGCTTATAGGTTTGCCTCGCATTCCTCAACAAGCTGCTGATTCTTTGCACGTCCCTCCATCAGTCGAAGAGGTAAAGGCAGCACTACAGTCTATGAAACGGGGAACAGCCCCTGGGCCAGACGGTTTTCCAGTTGAATTTTACTTTTAATTTTGGAATGAGCTTGGTACTGCCTTAACCGCAGTTATCCGGCGATGTTTCGAGGATTATGTCTTTCCATCAAGTTTTTGAGATGGACGCATTGTGCTTACTCCAAAAGGTGGTGCTTCGTCTGTTAATCCTAAAGATTGAAGACCTATCGCACTTCTCAACGTTGACTATAAGATATTCGCTACGGTGATCGTGCAACGTTTGAGGGCTCTGTTTAACACCCTGGTCGGCCATCACCAGGCTTCATTCATGCCTGGACGAGAAATACACAGCTTGTTCTTTACCACCCGGGATATCATAGCATATACTCTGTCGCGATCTGCGCGTGGTCTCCTTGTGTCTTTGGACGAAGAGAAAGCACAGCCCTTGGTTTTTGGTTCTTTTGTGGAATTATACTTACTTTTTCTGGTATAAAAAGCACAATGGTTCTAGATGGTTGGGAGAGTGCTGCCCTTTCTAATACACGTGGGGTCCGTCAGGAACGACCATTGTCTCCTCTTCTATTTGTCCTCAGCCTTGAGCCATTTTTGTGTGCTCTAGAAGCAGATTCGCATATCCGGGATCTTGCGCTTCCGGGCAGCAGGGCCGTGAAAGTCACAGCTTTTGCTGATGACATAACCATGTACTTTTCAGATGAAGATAGTCTTTCACATAGCCTCTGTTTATTCTTTTAGTATGGTGACATTTCAGGTGCCACGCTAAACCTTTCTAAATCCCGGTATTTGTTCATCGGCTGTCCAAACTCCAGGCTTAGCTCCATATCTCTTCTTCAGCCGGCTGCGTCTCTTGCATTTAGGAATTTTATACAACCACTACGGCGTTTGTAACTCCGTTTGGTCAAACGCCCTCGACGAAGTAAAACAAAAAATTTAAAACGCCCGGAATTTCGACTACCCGCTTTTTGAGCTGAGGTACCTTGCGTAGACTGTGTTCTGCCGTCGCATTTGTTACCTTTATCACGTGGAGCAGCCGCCTTTATGCATCTTGGGGTCATTGCAGACTACCTTGTGTTTCTTTTTTTTTTTTGGTCCAGCGGCACTGAGTTGGTTTCTCGTGCGGTGTTAGGACAGCAGCGTTCCCAGGGAAGTTTTGCTTTACCTTCGGTAGTATTACGCTGCCAGCTACTGGCCCTGCGCTTCCTGTTGCGCTTCGTACAGGAGAGTAATCCCCCACGTGAACTCTAGCATGTTATTTTTTAGGGGCTCACCTTTGGTATTTATTGCCTAATGTGCACCTTATTCGGGGCCCACATTCAATATTACTTCCTTCGTTTTATGCAACAGCTGTCATGTTTTTTTGTCATATTCAGTCGACTTGCCCTGAGGTAGATTTGTTAGACAATCCTATCGTTGACACAAGAGCCGCTTTGTTGCTCCCGTTAGTTCCTCCGGCACGCTGCACCCGCTTTAGTGATGTGTTTTGGAGCACGCTGGCGGCATCATTTCAGCCTGGCCACCTCCGGTACTTCATGAAGCGGCTGGGGTGGGGCATTCTTTTTACCCTTGACCACCTCGAAAGGTGGAGAATGGTCCAGTCAGCAACATGTCCAAACTGCTCTCTACGGGAAACAAATCAGCAAGTTTTAAGACAATGCGTCGTTGCTCGTGTTTTCTGGAGGACCATGCAGGCTGGATTTCGTGGCCTTAGAGTAAACCGCTTTGTTTCTTCTGGACGTTGTTCTAGAGGCTGCTTCACCTGCCTTCTCATTGTTGCTAGTGCCTACTGTCTTTGGCGTAATCGCTGTGAGGCTGTAGCAGCAGGTCGTCGCCACCGCGCTCCCTTCCCGATTTTGGAGTGACTGTACAAAGAAATACTATCTGTTTTGTCGAAGAAACTCTTCTTTTTGGGTGAGGAGGAACTTTTTTGACAGTGGTTCTGCCCTTTTGTGTTCGTCTGAGAGAGACGTACAAAGCTTGTTTTCAGGCCTGCCTGGTTTTGGTAGGTTAATCTTTGTTTAGCACTCGCACAAATACCTTGTAAATACTATGTAAATACCTCACATATAGATCTTTACATTCATTTGTGTGTTCTTAGTTTATAATGTATTCTGCATATTGTCACAGGTAATGGGTATGAGCCATCAACTGTAGGTGGAATCCTTTGGAAGTGAAGAAAGAAGAGGGCTTTTGCGTCCTTGTCTGAGGGCAAGCAAGACGTCGTTTCGTCGCTGTCTGTAATTACGTTCGTGGCACTGGTGGAGGTGCTGGGTAAATGCGCCTCACCTGCAGATTTTCAGCCGACACACCGAGCTACTTGGAGACAGCTACAGCTCCCACGGCAAGAAGCAGTCGCCGCCTGCGAGGACTATCTCCCGAGTACGGTCCTCTCTCTCAAGACGAGATGGCAACTTCAACTAACAACCAGGCGATTCAAACCAACGACGCCTATTCTTTTCTCCCGCATGTTTTTCATGCGCCGCAAACACCACGCTCATTTTATGGAGACATTTATGAAGATGTTGACGACTGGCTTGACCACTTCAATCGAGTTGCCAACATCAACGAATGGGATGAAGCTCGCAAGCTGCGGAGAGTTTACTTTGCGTTAGAAGACTCTGCCAAAACGTGGTAAGAGAATCACAAGTGTTCCTTTGCGACGTGGCATGAGTTCAGCCGACAGTTTCGTGATGCGTACCGCAGCACTGAAAGGAAAGAGAGAGCGGAGCAGGCAATCTCGTCTCGGAACCAACGACCCAACGAGAAAGTTTCGATGTTTGTCGAGGACATGCTTGGACTTTTCAAGCGTGCTGACCCTGCAATGTCCGAGGAAAAGAAGGTGTGGCATTTAATGCGTGGGGTAAAAGAGCAGCTCTTCGCCGGACTCGTGCGCAATCCACCGACGACTGTGGCAGAGTTCATAAATGAGGCAACCACAATGGAGCGTACTCTCCAGTATAGGTCGTCACAGTATGAACGCCACGACGTGACCCCTGCTGCATGCTTTATCGGGGCTGACAGCGAGAGGCATGCCCTCGCTGAGTTCATAAGAAGCGTCGTGCGGGACGTGCTGCGCCAACTCCAAGCAGCGGGATCCCAACCACCCGTAAGTGATCTCACAGACTTAATCAGAAATGAAATCCGACAGGTGGTCACCCCACTCGCGCCAACAAGGCCTGAGGCCCCTGTGCTGACTTATGCGGCGGCTCTGCGATCTCCTGCACCACATGGCCCTGATCCCACCATGGGGAGAATGGATCAGGCTAGCCATCGATTCCAGGGCACCTCTTCGACTCTGCCACCCGCCTCAAGGTTTCCGAGTGCACCAACTTATCGTCCGTCTGGATCGCGGCAGTACGCCACAAAGGCCAGCGCGTGGCGTACGTCCGATAACCGTTCACTCTGCTACCACTGTAGCGAAGCGGGTCACGTCTACCGTAACTGCCAGTACCGCCAACTTGGTCTCCGTGGCTTTCACCCTGATGCTCGGTGCACGCGTTACGGTGAGCGTCCTCGCGACATCGAAGCGTACCTTACGGGCCAGCAAGCTGGATGGATGGATGGATGCTATGAGCGTCCCCTTTATAACGGGGTGGTGACAAGTATGCCACCAGGCTCGACAAAAAAAAATCTTTTTTCTTTTTTTTTTTATGTTGGCCTAATGCCTCTACTTCGATAAATTCTATCTTAATGGAAAAAAGGTAAATTTTCAGCTTAAGTTCTCTGCCATTTACGGCACACTGTCCATATTTTATTTTTCCAATATTTATTTTTGTCCTTTCTCTCTAATTTTCTGCCACCAATACTCTAACCGTCTCTTACTTATTTCAATCGCGGGTGTGTTCAGCTTTCCATTGTTGTCCCTAAAACCCAAGGCTTCCTGTAGGTTCGTGCCCAAACGTACACCTGGGTGGATATCTCCACATTCAATCAGAACATGTTCCGCCGTTTCCTTATCTTTCCCGCAGCATGTGCATTGTTCTTCTTCTTTACTGAATCTTGCTTTATAACTACGCGTTCTAAGGCAACCCGATCTCGCTTCAAACAGTAAAGCGCTTCCCCTTGAATTATCGTAAAATGCCTCCCTCCTTATTTCATTTTGGCCCTTTCGGTAGTTACTCAAAGCCGGTTTTTTCTCCATAGCTGCCATCCAGTAAATCCTCTCCGCCTCCCTGACTTTTCCCTTAACGCTCTTTGTTGACATATGGCTCACAATACCAGCCGTATATTTACTAGTGAGTCTTCTAGTTCTTTTTCTCCACTGTGTGTCCACGCTCTTCCTATACAAATAACGGAACACCTTCTCTGCCCATCTACTCTCCTTCATATTTCTTAGCCTTTCTTCGAACCTTATTTTGCTCTGCGCTTCCCTCGCCTCAAAACCTGCCCACCCCATATCGCCCTTTACAGCCTCGTTTGTCGTCTTCCCTTGCCTTGGTCAACGCCCCCTATCACGATCACCATCACCTCGCAGCCCCACGTCACCTAGCATTCCCTCGTCATCTTATGCTCCTTTCAGAGGCCGGTCACCGAGTCCCCACAGGGGAAACTAGAAACCGCGGCTCCTGGGGGTGAAGCCGCGTCCCAACGAACTGTCAAAGAGCCTCCTTCGACGCAAAGACCCGACGAAGACCGTTCTGACTTTCCAGTCGTTTTCGAAAGTCGTAAGACTGTTTCCGCCGACATCACCGTACACGTCGATAATCACGTCATCACTGCCCTCGTCGACACCGGCGCCGATTATTCGGTTATGAGCAGCACCCTAGCATCCCAACTGAGGAAGGTAACTACCCCTTGGCAAGGACCACCGTTGCGCACGGCAGGGGGCCACCTCGTGACGCCGACTGGAATGTACACAGCCCGTGTTCGAGTCCGTGCTTCGACGTTCATAGGGTCTTTCCTCGTATTACCTGTGTGCTCCCGTCCACTCATTCTGGGGCTGGACTTTCTTCGCGAACACGGCGCAATTATTGACCTACGAGACTTGCAGATGTCGTTCGAGGACCCGTTTCATCCTGAACCGGAAAACGCCCGCTCATCGAAGGCTGCCCTACGTGTATCCTCCGAATATGTTACTCTGCCTACCCGCAGCAGCCTTTTTATCAACGTTGAATGTGACCAAGACGTCCCCGATGCTGTAATTGCAGAAGGAAATTTGTCCCTACTTTTTGCACAACAAATCTGCGTTGCCCGAGGTATTGTTCAGCCCAGTAGAAAGCAGGCTTGCCTATTAGTCCCGAATTTCAGCGAGGAGTATCGCCATCTTACCAAACACACTGCGATCGCATACATTGAGGATATTGCCTACGTCCCTGGTCCCTCAACATTATCTGCTCTTTCGTCGTGCGACGATTCCGCCATGACATTTGCAAGCACTCTCGACGTAAACCAGGGTCTACCGTCTGCACAACGGGAATGTCTTTTGAAGCTACTCGGCTCATTTCGGGACTGCTTCGCTACGACTTCGAAAGTTAACCAAACACCGCTTGCCAAGCATCGTATCATCACCAAGCCTACCGAGAGACCCATTCGACAGCATGCCTACAGAGTCTCGCAAAAAGAACAAGACGTTATACGCCAACAGGTCCAGCAGATGCTCAAGGACGATGTCATCCAGCCATCGACCAGTCCCTGGGCGTCCCCTGTTGTGTTAGTAAAGAAAAAAGATGGTACTCTGCGATTTTGCGTCGACTACCGAAAGTTGAATAAAATCACGAAGAAAGACGTGTATCCTTTACCACGAATAGACGACTCGCTGGACCACATTCGCAATGCTCATTACTTTTCTTCCATGGATCTACGCAGCGGCTATTGGCCAATATCTGTTGATGAGCGCGACCGCGAAAAGACCGCCTTCATTACTCCTGATGGACTCTACGAGTTCAAGGTCCTTCCCTTCGGCTTATGCTCGGCACCAGCCACTTTTCAAAGAATGATGGACACGGTTCTTTCTGGGCTGAAATGGCAATCGTGTCTTGTCTACCTTGACGATGTGGTCGTCTTCTCGGACACGTTTGAGCAGCACGTCCAGCGCTTACAGGCAGTTCTTCAGGCGATTCGAACAGCTGGACTTTCTCTCAAACCTGAGAAATGCCACTTTGCATTCGAGAAACTGAACTTTTTTGGTCACGTCGTCAGCCACGCTGGTATACATCCAGACCCTCAGAAAACGAAAGCTGTTGCCGCATTTCCTGTCCCAATGAACAAGCGCGACCTCCGCCGATTTCTGGGACTCTGCGCATATTACAGACGCTTCGTCAAAGGCTTTTCTAAAATCGCTGAACCGCTAAATGAACTTACGAAAGACGGCGTACCGTTTGTTTGGGGTCATGATCAGCATCACGCCTTTCACACGCTACGAAACCATCTCCAAGCCCCACCTGTACTCGGTCACTTTGACGATAACGCTGCCACAGAGCTACACACGGATGCCAGCAACGTCGGACTTGGAGCTGTACTGGTTCAGTGGCAAAATGGCGTAGAGCGCGTGATTGCCTATGCAAGTCGAACACTATCATCTGCAGAGAAAAACTACTCTGCAACAGAAAAGGAATGCTTAGCCGTTGTTTGGGCTATAACAAAGTTTCGCCCTTATTTATACGGTTGACCATTCAGGGTAGTTAGCGACCACCATTCTTTATGCTGGTTCGCCAACCTCAAAGACCCTTCCGGTCGTCTAGCACGCTGGAGCCTTCGGCTGCAAGAATTTGACGTTACAGTCATTCACAAGTCAAGACGCAAACACACTGATGCTGACTGTCTCTCACGTGCACCAATTAGAAGAACGAACGCGGACGTTGAAGAGGACGATACATTCCTTTCCTCTGTGTCAGCAACCGACTTGGCTCCACAACAACGCGACGACATGGAGCTAAGCCCGCTGATTGACTACCTCGAAGGCCGAAAACGCAGCCTTCCTCGAAACTTCGCACGTTCGCTGGCCTCGTGCTGCATCAGGGATGGAGTCCTCTATAAGAAAAATTTCGACCACACCCAGGCTACTTACCTACTGGTTGCGCCGACTTCGCTTCGGGACGATATTTTACATGCTTGTCACGACGAACCATCATCCGGACACCTTGGCTACACGCGAACATTGGGAAGAACTCGCCGCTCATACTACTGGCTCCGCCTCGCGAAGACCGTCAAGCAGTACGTCCGCACATGCCGCGACTGTCAACGCCGTAAGACTCCACCTTTCCGACCAGCAGGACTAATACAGCCTATCGCCACGCCGAAGACAACATTCCATCAAATTGGCATTGACTTGCTCGGCTCATTTCCCACCTCTTCGTCTGGAAACCAGTGGATTGTGGTTGCCACAGATTATTTAACGCGTTACAGTGAAACAAAGGCCCTGCTCAAAGCTACCGCAGCCGAAATCGCACAGTTTTTTGTCATCAGCATCGTACTTCTTCATGGAGCGCCAGCTGTAATAATTACTGATCGTGGTACAGCTTTCACCGCAGAGATGCTTCAAGAAGTGCTGAGACTAAGTGGTACAGAACATCGGAAAACCACGGGTTATCACCCCCAAACAAATGGACTCACTGAACGGTTGAACAAGACCATTGCAGATATGCTATCACTGTATGTGGCCGTTGATCACAAGAACTGGGATGATATACTTCCTTACGTAACTTTTGCTTACAATACAGCAGTCCAAGAGGGTACAGGTTTCACCCCATTTCGCTTAGTTCATGGTCGAGAGGTCACTACAATGCTCGACGCAATGCTCCTTCCCAACAACTTGAGCATGTTCAACACGGATGCTGCATTGTTCGCTCAACGCGCCGAGGAGGCCCGTCAACTCGCCCGATGCCGTATTCAGGCTCGCCAAACTGTCGATGCACACCGCTACAACCTTACACACCGAGAGGTTACCTTCAAACCAGGCGATGAAGTTTGGGTGTGGACTCCCATCCGACTCCGTGGTCACTCTGAGAAGTTGCATCGGCGCTACTTCGGCCCTTACAAAGTTCTGCGCCGACTCGGTGACGTTACGTATGAAGTTCTCCCTGAGGGCGCCTCAAGACGTTCCCGTCGGTTTCCACAAAGTGATGTGGCGCACGTGTCAAGACTCAAGCCATATTTCTCGCGTCATACATCGAACGTGGACTAACTTACCATGCAATGACTATTTTTTGTCACTTTGCTTTTTTTTATTGTCTTGAGTACTTACTCCTTTCTTTATTGAGTACTTTTATGACGCCAGCCCATTTTTTCCCCTTACGACGGAGTTGTTGGGTTCCATGGTAGCATCTTTTCTTTCTAATTTTTTTTTCAACGCTCATTACCAGCATCGAGCCGATGCTTTTCGAGGAGAGGGAGTAATGTCACAGGTAATGGGTATGAGCCATCAACTGTAGGTGGAATCCTTTGGAAGTGAAGAAAGAAGAGGGCTTTTGCGTCCTGGTCTGAGGGCAAGCAAGACGTCGTTTCGTCGCTGTCTGTAATTACGTTCGTGGTAATATGTAGACATATTGTGGGCATTCGTTATGCGCTTTTCATATACGCATTATTATATTCATCATCATCATCCGTCTGGGTCCCTGTCCTCATCTTCACTGGGTGCCACCACCATCATCATCGGGTGTGTGTGCGCTCGTTCTCGGACTGCCCGTTCGCTGCTGAGCCTTTGGACTGAATAAACGCTGCCTCAACCCAGACGTTATACGTGGTGGAGGTGCGTGGTCTGTTGGGACGACAAGTGGAGTCACAATATCTTTTGTAACAATTTCTGTGGCCCCGTTACGGTGGTCAAGTGGCTAAGGTACTCGGCTGCTGACACGCAGGTCGTGGGATCGAATCCCGGCTGTGGCGGCTGCATTTCTAATGAAGGCGGAAATGTTGTAGGCCCGTGTACTCAGATTTGGGTGCGCGTTAAAGAACCCCACGTGGTCGAAATCGCCGGAGCCCTCCACTGCGGCCTCTCATAACCATATGGTGGCTTTGGGACGTTAAACCCCACAAATCGATCAAGTAAACAATTTTTGTGTATCTGTTTATGTTGTGTTCCGTGTACATATGAAAACATATATTTTTGTAACAACTTTGGCGTGTCTGTGGATGTTGTGTTCTGTCGGAATATTCTGTTGGATTGTAATTGATGTTCACTGTTCGTGAGAATAAATTTCTCTGAACACATCGGCTCCGCGAAACCGATGCGGCCACTTTGTATATCTGCATCAAGGCTCACCAATATTCGTTTCACGCAAGAACAGTGTCAGAGGAGGACACCCACCAAGTTAGGTTATCCTTGCGCTGAAGCAACTTGATTTATTGAGAAGCCCAGCACGCCATACAGGCCGCGCTAAGCCAAGCGCGAGGCCTAGCTCGATGGCTCACCGACACGATGGATGTGGTACACGTCGAAGGAACTACCCTCCGAGAAGAAAACTACGACGTATCAGACTGGATTACAGTCACCAGAACCTACCAAGGCAAGTCCCAGTCAAAAAAGCGCCGGAACAATGTACGCGAAGCAAGCGAAAACCAAAACCCGCAAAGAAACGCACTGAGAAACTCACAGCACTGGCGTGGCTTCCAACGTACCGCCCGAACGCAGCGCAGCTGCATGCAACGCAGCAAGTGACGCGTAGAAGTCGGCAAATGGCTCCACTGCCATAACATGCTATCAAGGTCATTTTCCGGTCACAGGGAGGCCTCTTCGTGCCCAACATACAGCCGTAGCTCCTACTTCGTCACCTTTGCACGACAGCGGAAATACCGATGGACGCAGACGTCCAAATACGTGCACGCCCAACTAACAATACGTGCAGAGTAGCCACCACTAACCAATAAACAGCCCTGAAGCTGCTTAAAATACGCAGCATTACTTTGAACGCAAAGGCCTACGTGGTAGCAGCGTGCATAGCCACTGCTGTGGATACCGCTCGAGGCGTGATATCCAACGCTTTCTGGGATGAAACGGAAGAACAGCTTCCTCAATAACTTCAAACGAGAAATCCTGAAGCGGGCATCCTGCTAGCAAGACACATGGGCAAGTCCAAATCTATCTTTATTACCTTTGCCCACAGACCTATCCCTCGTAGAATTATCTTCTATGGGGGAGTGTACCTGTGCACGCCATACAGAGCACGACCAGAGGCTTGCACAAACTGCCGTGCCCCAGGGCACAGATATTATGTGTGCCCGCAACAGAAAAAACCGCGATGTCCAAGGTGCGGGGAAGATCACGGCGAAGATAGATGTCGGCAATGCGCGCCGCAACGAATCCTATGCGGCAGAGAGCACATTATAGGAACAGGGAGGTGTAAGGCAAAGCAGCGACAGATCACAATGAAGCCCCCTGTCCACAGGGACACTACCAGGTGAGAGTAGCAGCACACAGATGAATTCCCAACATGGCAGTCGTCACCACCGGCAATTACCCCCGAGGAGCTCACATGGGCATAACGAATCACCCGTAAACCAGACCATTGGGATGTGGAGCTGGCCCGCCTTCGAGAGGAGGTAAAAAGCTTGTGACAGGCCATTACCGAACCCTCACATTCATCCCCTAGTCACTCTTCACCCACAGATAGTAATAATTTACCTGCTACGGGATCTCCAACACCCACACCACCTCTGAAAAAGAAAATAATGGAAGTTCCTCTGTCATCAGACGTATCGCCTGAATCTGAGCAATTAAGCAAACAGCTGATCTGGAGGCTCAGTTTGAAGAAAAATTGAGGCAAAATTAACAGCGAAACTGCCACATTTGCAAAAGCAGATGCATCAAAAACTTAAACAATTCCTCGAAACTCGTCTCCAAACAATCGAGGCTCGATTCCCAGCTCTCGAGGCTCCTATTAACTGCATCATTGATGAATTATTCCGAATTTGAGACAATAAACTAGACACATTCTGTGCCCTGCTCAAGGCACAATTGGGCGTCATGGTGGTGGAGGCAAGCAACCATTTGCAGGCTGCGTCATCCCCACTTACCACATATCCCCCTCCTAATTTACTTCTGGGCAGTAAAATGGCAGGCGAATGACGTAATTCTAACACACCTCCAGCTCTAAAAATTTGGCATTGGAACTGTCGCAGCATAAGCCGTAAGCGAGCAGCGCCAATTCAGCTATTACTATCTGAAGAGAACCCGCCAGATATGATTCTTCTACAGACCCTAAAACTAACATATCGCTGCCAGGCTACATTGCTTATCACTAGCCAAATGATAGTGCTCCAGTTGTGTCCACATTTATCAAGCGAGTCATAAGGCATAGGCAACCTGATTTATCCCATGCAGTCCACAACGTTGTCCTTGAGGTTATCCCAGTTGACATTCATAAAGATGTCTTACTCATCGCCAATATCTATACCTACCCTAGCATGCCAGCAACGCGCTGCGTGCAGCTCATAGCCCGAATCGCCACAGTGGCTAATAAGACTCCACTCATAGTAGCTGGAGACTTTACTGCGCTCACATCAGTAGCGGGTAAAAGAGAACTACCGGCAGAGGTGAGGTACTGATTACAAAAACTCGACAGTCACAGCTCACGGTATACACTGATTTTGATTGCCAAACCAGGCAAGGTACAACAGGAATGATGAACACAAGTCCAGATCTCACTATTGGAAGACGCATGCAAAATCTTGATTGGAATAGAACAACACATTGTTTGGGCAGCGATAACTACATTATGCAGGTTCAGTGGTTCACAAGTATTTCGAGCACGAATGAAACAAAAGGTAATTAACTGGGATAACATTAGAAAACAGTGGGAAGTAAATCAGCGAACAGGGCCGATGAATGTGCGCACATGGACAGCACAGGTTCTTAAGGACCAAGCGGCATGCACGAGGGAATATAGCCCGGAACACTATGTTCCAGTTATGGACTCAAAATTAGCCCATTTGATAGAAGCTGTGGGAATTGAGAGCGCCCTCCTACCTGGCACCTCGTTCCCCCGCTGCCGCGCGCGCGCCGACAGCGTAGCCCGGGCGCGCATAAGCACCGGCATCCGCCAAGATGGCTGCCAAGGTGCCTCTTGGTCTGGGTGAGTCGACCGTCGGCTCCTTCTCGTGCTGGCATGTCTGGGCACGCTACGCTGGTGCGCTGAGCGGGCCTACGTCACAACGCAGCACCGTTTCCCTTTGGGCGCGCGTGACATCCTCCTCTCCTACGAGCTGTGTTACGCCCGACGATTCGCTCGTCGCGGCAGATGCAGATGCTCTCAGGCCTCCACGAGAGGTTGACGCGCTGCTAAGCAGGCGGCTTCTCGTTCGTGCATTCGACTTCGGCCCTTGTGCGGGAGTCGTCGCGCCCTAGGCAAGCGTACTTGCTCGGTTTTGTGCAGTTCCCTCTACAGCCTGCAAGCCTGTGAGCGTCGCGTTCTGCTGCATTTTGGGTTAATAAACCCGTTATTGTTGTTATCCTGCCTCGTGCGTGGTTTCTGCGCCGTGCCGGAGAAAACGACGAACCCAGCCGCAGCGTCTTTGCACGCAGCGGCAGTGGAAGACGTCGCATCTACACGGTTGCGCTTAGTAGGTACGTCTAGTGCAAACCTACCTCCACAAAGCATATGAAAGTCTGATAAAACGATATGTTCAACGAAAATGCAATAGGAAGCTCCAAAGTAAGATATCTGATCTTTCAACGCAAATTCAAGAATACAGTCACCAACTTTACAGATAGAATTGGCAGCAGATATGCGAGAATCTCAGAGGCAATCTTACTACCACTCGTGCATGGCATCTTTTAAAACATCTAATTGATCTTAATCAATGTAAACAGCATGCTAGGAATCTTGTTGCTCGCTTAACACACAATCATAAGTACAGCACAGAAGCACTTCTACAGAGTCTTAAAAGCCTCCATACCTCGCTGGGCACTCCCACGCCTTTGCCGGATTCCGCCGACCCACCGAACAGTGAGCTGGACAGGGATATCACGATAGAAGAAGTTCGAGCAGCCCTACATAGGCTCCGCATTACTACTCCAGGTGAACGCCCCGCCACGGTGGTCTAGTGGCTTAGGTACACGACTGCTGACCCGCAGGTCGCGGGTTCGATTCCCGGTTACGGCGGCTGCATTTCCGATGGAGGCGGAATTGTTGTAGGCCCGTGTACTCAGATTTGGGTGCACGTTAAAGAACCCCAGGTGGTCAAAATTTCCGGAGCCCTCCACTACGGCGTCTCTCATAATCAAATGGTGGTTTTGGGACGTTAAACCCCACAAATCAATCATCAATCATTACTCCCGGTGAAGATCGCATAACAAACGCCCCTCTTTGAAAACAAGATGGCAGGTCCCCTGCGAGAGCTTATTGATATTTTCAACACGCATTGGCAGAGTGGCACACTGCCAGATGAATGGACACACGGAAGGGTTATCATTATACCCAAGCCTAACAAACCAGTTGACCCAGAAAATATGCGTCCAATTTCTTTTCTTTACCTCTAGCCTGGGTAAACTCTTAGAACAAGTCATTTTCGCTAGACTTAACAGCCACATGAACGAGACCGGCCAATATCCAGACTCAATGATTAGTTTTAGATCAGGCCTATCCACGCAAGATGCCATGCTTCAACTTACAAGAGCTATTCTGGACCCCATCACGCCTACGCATACCAAAGCTGTCCTGGCAATAGACCTCAAAAAAGCATTTCATAACATCAAACATGAAGCCATTCTAAAAGCCCTGGTATACCTTAGAGTCAGCCAACGAACTTATAACTACAATATGGTTTTCCAACAAAACCGGATGGCTACCATGTGTGTAGACAACATTCGTACACAGTGCTACACATTAGCTAACATAGGCACCCCCCAAGGATCTGTGCTGCCTTTTTCTTTTTAACGCAGTACTTACTCCACTTGCGCGGAAGCTTCAGAATACCCCTCATCTTCACCATACCTTCTACGCAGAAAATATTACTTTGTGGACTACATATAGATCGGACGCACAAATCGAAGAAACTCTACAAACGGATTAATAAAGTTATTTCCTCCTCCTCCTCCTCCTCTGTATACAGCTGCAACTGTAATACAGGACGAGGTCACCAAGTTTGGCCTCAGCTGTTCACCAAAAAGTACAAAACTCTTTTTGATTCTGCCAAAATGCTATGGAAACCACAGTTCCATAAAAGTCTGCATACAAGGTAGGGAGATCCCTCGGGTTTGTACCATACGCATCTTGGGGCTGAAACTACAACAAGACGGAAAGCATACCGAAACAACCAAACGCTTAAAGAGCACGCTGACAGCCACCACTCAGCTAATACGCTGAGTGACAGGCAAAGGTCATGGCCTACGAGAAGCGAATACTCTGAGAGTGGTGCACGCGTATACCCTAAGCAGAGTATTGTACTCCACACCTCACCTCAACCTCTTGTGACCAAAGCCCAAGCAATAAACTCTATATTTCGACAAGCCACCAAGGCAGCGCTCCGCCTTCCAAATACCACCAATAACCAACGCCTCGCAGAGTTACGTGTGCATAAAACTATACAAGAACTAACCGAAGCGCACCTGCAGACACAATATCTCCGACTAGCCAGCGCCGATACCGATAGACATATACCTTCGAAGCTCCCAATTCGCATCCCCGCTAATCATGATTCCCTAAAGTCAGTACCGAAGGAAATTAGCGAAACATTTTAGATTCGACCACTCCCCCGAAACATGCACCCCGACCGCAACCACGAGCGACAGAGAGCTAGAGCAGCAACTCTCCATAAAGTGGAGAACAAGATGCAATCTGGGTAGATGCTGCATGCGATCAGCACAGAGCCACTGCGGTGGCCTACACCCCGAACGCCGTTCCTTATTAAAAGAACTACCTACAGTGACAACAGCTGAAGAAGTGGAAGAGGTCGCAATTGCGCTAGCGCTCGGCAAATTCAATGCTACGTGCCTCCTAAGTGATTCGAAAACTGCGTTGCTAAATTATGCTAGGGGCAGAGTTCACCCTACTACCTACCACGTGCTAACCCAGAATCTCCCTTCCTCCCGCAGCGTTGAGATCGTCTGGGTGCCCACGCATTCAGGAAACCCTGGCAATGAGGCCGCCGATTCTTTTGCCCGGGGGTCGAGAAACCGGTCACAGGTGGACCCTTTGCCGGGTTTCTCGAAGGAGCGTGCGTGCACCTTTGCTGAGCTCACTGAGAACGCTCGCGCTGAAAGGCAGATATACCCGCCCCCTCACCCTTCTCTTACCATCAGGGAACAGCACACATGGCGCCGTCTTCAAACGCGCACCTTACCGACCCCCTCCCTGCTCTCCCACTACCGACTCATCCCACATTCCTGCCCTCTGTGCAATGCACTGAGGGCAATCCTAACTCACGTTCTGCTGGCCCGTCCGCCTCCTCTTCCTTCCGGCCGGCCGGTGCCACCCCGAATCTGGGAGGACTGAGAGACCTCGCTAAGCTTCCTGGGACCCAGCAAGGCAGAAGATCACCGCCAACTGGGCTGACAGTGTCATGAACTTGAACGTTCGAATGTGGTGCAGCCGCGCGGGGACCCAGGGGGCCATGGAGGTCCTAAATTCTTCTGCAATAAAGTTTTTTCCACTCGACTCGGTGCCGTTTAGGGTACCGTTAAGGGCGGACAAACAGACAAATGTACAGACAGAGATACAGACAGACAGACAGACAGACCATAATTTTTGCATCGAAGGTCCCCAAGAAAGACTATTGTTTTTTAAAAGTTTGTGAAGAAACCCGACATTTTGGAACTGACGTGGTTCCTTCCTCAGGGGAAACTGAGACTACGTATTGGCCGCTAGGGGTCTTGAAATGCGGCCGCACTTCGCTTCGGCTCTGTACCACGACAGCGAAAATTGGCAATCGCTGGTATCTCGAGTGCCCTCAACGACACGAACGTCTTCGTAGAGGTAAGCGCTTTCTACTGACCTCTCTTGAGGTTTCGGTGAGTCCCTGGAGGGCCGAATGACCCAAACACCAAGCCACGTCGTGCCAACGCTGTGCTAGGCTTTGCGACGCGCCGTGCTGCAGCCTACCCACCAGCATGGAGATTCAAGTTCAAGGTACGGCGATTCACCCTGACCAGTATGACCCTCGGGACTGGACCCAAGTACTCAGAGCCCAGGAATGCCTACGGGAAACACAAAAAACGACCCACAATACGCACGCCGATCCTTCTGTGCGAGAGACGTCGAGTCAGTCGCGCGAGACGTCAGAGTCCGCCCGAGCTCCCGCGCTACAGAGCTCATTGCCGCAGCTGCGCGTTCGTCATACAACTGCACAAAAGATCAAGCGAGTACCACACCTTCCACCAGACGGATATCAAGTGGTTGGTATTCCACTCCCAGGGAGGCCTTGACCTTACGACGCTGCAGCCACGCTACCTCCTTGCCGCTCTCATGGAGGCCGCTGAGCTAGCTGACCGACCCATCTACGCTGACCCTTCGGATTCACCCCATCAACAACACTTGCACAGTGTCTGCGGTGAATCAAGAGGACGCGCTCAAGCTTGTGCAGCTCCACCAAATAACATACGAAAAGCATAAGTATGTCATGATGGCATACATCGCCCATCCTGATGGCTCGATCCGGGGAGTTATTACAAACGCCTACTGGAAAGACTCGCCACAAAAACTGCTCGCGGACTTGATCGCCCACAACCCTCAAGAAACCATACTTGACGCTCAACGAGTAGGACTCACTTGTTCAATTCTCATTACCTTTGGTCAATCCACAGTCCGCTGGAGAATCGTTTATGGTGGGGGACTGCATCTGTGCACGCCCTACACACCAATGGTCAAGGCGTATAGTCACTGCCGGACCGCAGGCCACCGCACAAATGTATGTATCCAACCTAGCTCCCAAAAACATCCCAGATGTGGCCAGTTACATCAGGAAACCCTAAATGTACTCCATTCTGTATCATCTGCGAAGGGCCGCATCTGTCGGGAAGCCGGGAGTGCAAGCACCGGCACCTACCTAAAGTCACATTAGCGCTCACATTAGCGCGCACATTAGAGCACACATTAGAGCACACATTAGAGCGCTCATTAGAGCGTGAAGCACGACCCCAGAAACGAGTAGACCACACTATACCAGATTCAAACGCCCACTGCACTGAGCAACCTGCTAACCTACGAGACGGGCACTCCAAAAGCTACAACCGACCAACATGGACCGACAAGCTGAAGACGCCAAAGGGGACCATCATACAAGTGAGCAACAAATCGCCTGCCCCGGACCCCCGTGACGAGGAGCTCCGGGCCCGGCGTGTGGAGGTAAGCCGCTTTAGGACCCTCATAACTCAAAACCCTCCTTGCTCCTCATCACAGTTGCCCCCACACCCACCCACCCAGACCCAACCCGCCACGGAGTTATCAAACAGCTCACCCCCACATACCTCACCCCCTCATAAAAAGAAGCGCTGTTCGGACTCCAGACGACGATTATTAGGCTGACCTCAGAAACTTGTAGCCCGAACTTGATGCCAAATTAGTAGCTCTGGAGGCACGACTCGAAGACGAATTCTCAACTCTAGTCGAGCAGCAATCTAATCGTTTCGAGCAACAGATGAATGCACTATTCACACGACTGACCCAAACCCTAGAAAGTAAGTTCGCGCAATTTGAAACCCACCTGCAGATGCTCGAGTCCATCAACAGCTCATCACATGAGGGGTATTCTACCTCTATCACACACACGTCCTCCCACTACCTCACTTTCACTACAGCCACATCAGTCAATTCTTGCTCCGCCCACACCTCAATATGGCGGGTCGCGATAATTCTAACCATCTATAACTACTCCAGTGGAACTGCCGTGGCTTTCGGGGTAAGCGCGCGCCGTTCCAGCTTTTAGTATCTAGCCTTCCTGTCATACCCAAACATTTTTGTTACCGGACACACAAGAAGCTAAACTTCCCAGTTACAATGCAGTCCACTCAGACGCCACCGACGCTCCCCAAGTGTCCACACTCATTCACCACACCATTACTTATCAAGAACACATCATTACCTCCGTCACCCCACGCGTCCTCATAGAGATCATCCCCACAAAACCCTGCACACCTCCAATATTTATAGCCAATATTTACCACACCGCATGCCAGGTCATGACCATTCTCGATGCTCTACTGCAGGGAATTCACCGCATTGCGGGCCGAAACGCCCTACTCATATGCAGTGAATTTAACTCTCAACATACTGACTGGGCTTATTGGTACACCACAGCAAGGAGTCGCAGGCTTTGGGCTACCATCCAAGACATGCGCCTCACTACACACATGCGCCTTTCACACACCAACACGAATCAAATATAGCATAACCATGGACACCAACCCACACCTCGCACTAAGCCGCTCACTCAAAGATATCTCGTGGTGCCGTACCCAACACAAACTTCGAAGCAATCATTGCATTATCGCCATACAAATAGCTTACACAACCCACAGGCCTGGACTACTCATCCACAATCCTATTCAATGGAACGCTATACGATCCGCTCTTCGGGAGCTCCCCATTACTCCAATACAAGACATTTATCATTGGGTCACATCTCTTCTGACTGACGTTACCACGCGCACACAACACATTAGCACACCACCCAACACTCCTACATTAGACAAACGCCTAGCCCACCTCTGGTAGGTGCACCTCAGCATTCAAGAGAGATGGAAACAGCAGAAACATAACAGAACGCTAAAACACTGACTGGCCATGCTACAGATACAAATAACTGCACACGCCGAGAAGATGTGCCATTCCAACTGGAGCCAAGTGGCCAACAGCATAGCTGGCAACCTTTCCACGGAAGATGCGTGGCACCTCCTAGTGCACCTTATCAACCCCACACAATTTCGCACAACATCACAACATCACATTACACGCCTACTTCACAACTCAACAATTTCCCCTGAGAGTCTTCTGGACTAACTCCGTACAACGCACACAATACCCGGCACCTCCTCCTCTCTCCCACCTGCACAGGATCCCCGAATGATACTCTGGACAAGGAAATTTCGGAGCAAGAGGTTCGTGTGGCCCTCCAAAACAACCACACAAATTCTGCACCGGGAAAAGACACGAATACTAACTCTATGCTTCGTAACCTGGATGATCAATTGATTGCCCGGATTACAGAATACTTAAATAAATGCTGTAAAGAAGGCACCCTGTCACAGTTCTGGCGCCATGCCAAGATTATCTTTGTCCTTAAACCTAACAGACTCCTCACCATATCAAACCTTTGGCATATTTCATTCACATCGTGTCTCGGGAAGCTTCTCGAACACGGTGCACTAAACAGACTAACTCAACACATGCACAACCATAATCTATACCTGCACACTGTGGTGGGCTTCCACCCATGTCTCTCCGCCCAAGATGCCATGCTTCAACTGACGCCCGACATCCTCGATCCTACATTCCCCGCTCATACTAAAGCCGTCTTGGCCCTGGACTTAACCAGGGCCTTTGATCGCGTAGAACAACGAGCGATCATGGCGGCTCCCTCCCCCTCAATGTGTGCGTTCGCATGTACGCATACACAAAATCCTTCCTCTCGGGACGAATGGCCGAGGTTCATATGGGCCCCCGTGAGTCCCCTTCATACTCCTTCGGCGGAATAGGCATTCTGCAAGGTTCAGTCCTTTCCCCTTTTCTCTTCAATGCCACACTCATTCCCTCAGCCCATGCTCTTGACAATATCCCTCACCTTCACCACGCCCTCTATGCCGACCACATCACTCTGTGGACTACTCACGGTAGTGATGGAAACATACAGGAAACATAACACAGCGCTGCCAACATCACACAGCAACACGCACAAAGCATTGGTCTCTCCTGCTCACCGGAAAAAATCTGAGCTTCTCATATGCCCTTCACCACGTACTAAACACCCTATCATAAACTACCCCTATTACCATTACTCTGACCAGCTGTGCTATCCCGGAGGTCGACACACTCTGGATCTCAGGCCTTCACAAACAAAGCAATGGTCGTAACACTTTCACGATCCAGAAACTGAAGCAGGTGATGGAGGCGCTCTCGCACCTCATCCGTCGAGTTTCCGGCAAACATTATGGCATGAAAGAACACGATTTGTGTCGACTCAATCATGCCTTCATACTTATATAGCCGCTTTCTTTATAAGTCCCATATCTCAGACTTCGTCAATAAAAAATAGCCACCCTAGATGCCATGCTTCGGAAGGCTTACAAGGTGACTTTACATCTTCCTCCTAACACCCAAACCACTTCCACTTAGGCTTAATAACACTACACATGAACTGATAGAGGCCTACAGACAAGCCCAATACACTCGTCTAGCTAAGACATTTACTGGACGCCACATACTTGACACCCTCAACATTAACATGCCAGCAGCCGACCCCTCACTCCTACCAGTCCCTCCACACATACACACACAGCTCACCATAAATCCTCTCCGTAGAAACACCCACATTGCGTACCATTCAGCCCGCCGCAAGGCTCACGCAAAATCTCTCCACAAATACTACGGTTTCGAGGAGGATACCGTAGGGTGGATTCAGCTTGCACGGGCGACGACGCGGCAGTTGCATTCGTTGATCGCACACTCCAGCCCATCGCAACTCTCCATGGGCTTAACTCCTGCCTCCAACCCGGAATCCTCGGAAAAAGCGGCGATCGCACTTGCCCTCTCTTGCACTGACGCCAGGTACGTCCTTTCCGATTCAAAAACCACAATTCTAAATTTTGCGCGAGGCCGAGTCCATGAGACCGCCTTCGGCATACTCAGCTCACCCCCCAAAAATCTGGCCCGCCATTTGGAGCTGGTCTAGGTGCCTGCTCACTCTGGAAGTCTCGGCAACGAAGCCGCCAAATACCACGCCCAAAGTTTCATCAATCGGGCGGTGGTGGATTCCTTCAGCGAGATGACTGAAACATGCCGTGCGGAATGCCAGCTATACCCTCCACCCCACCGATCCCTGGACAACTTTCACCAGATATTATGGCGTCGCCTCCAGACCCGCACACTTCCCTCCGCCTATTACCTTTCCTGCATCTACCCAGGAGCATACTCCCCGTCCTGCGCTAAATGCGCTCATCCCCACGCTTCTCTTGCTCTCACCCTCCTCGAATGCCCGGTCCACCCTCCCCCGCAGGGCCCGCCGCCACTGACCTCATGGGAGGAATGGGAGACCCTGCTGCGCTCGACAGACCCATCCAAGCAGAAGACCACCACTGACCAGGCCACCCACGTCATGCAACTGCATGAACTCATGAACGCATAGAGCAGTCGGGATCGTGCGGGGACCCTGGGCCATACGTGCCCGAATTCATTGATCAAATGAAGTTTTTACCATCACCACCACTTGAACTACGTAGCAGCAGCGTCTTCAAAGATCTCGCGGGGCAGCTAATGACCCTCTCTCTCTCTCTCTTTTCGCCGTGGCACGCAGACCTTGTGCATACGCATGGGGAAGGGTTGTGAGAGTGCGGTTGATGTTTTGAGACATTCGCTAAATATTCCATGACTCAAGTAGTAACCTTCTCCTTCAGTTCGTCTCGCTTTCAAAGATGGTCGTTGCTTCAAGATTTATCCAGTGGTCCAGCATCTCAGCATGCTCAGCAACTGCACGGCACTCTTTGTAGAGCCTATACGCACGCCTTCGGCGTGTTGCTTGAGTCGTTCCGCTAGGTTTTTCGTCTCACCGATACACGAAGAACGGCACTCGGGATCTTGTAAACGACCCCTGAGGTCCTATTCATTGTTGGTCGGTCCTTCGGGCGGGGGAGGAAGCAGCCCAGCGTACACGAAGTCACGTGCATGATGCGAACCACTTCTTTTTTGAAGATCCTCGCCAACATTTCGTTGGTTCCTTGGACGTATGGAACCGGAACGCGTTTCGGAGGGCTGCCAATTAAAGCTGACTGGGATTTCCGTATCCTATATTGCTCTGCGCGGTGGGTGGCGGCTCGAATGAATTTTTGGGGATATTCGTTTTTTCTAAGGTGCGCAATTGCGCGGGCCTCTTCTTTCTTTCGCTCCGTTTCATTGAAGCATATGTTGTTAGCTCTGTGAAGTATCGTGGTGACAAACGAGGCCTTGTGGCAGGCGGGATGGGAAGAGTCATACTGAAAGTAGCAGCCGGTGTGCGTTGGCTTCCTGTGAATCAAAACTCCAGGCCGTTGCGCTTTCTTGCCACCTGGACGTCGAAAAAGGGCAGGCAGTGGTCGCTTTCACACTCGGTCGTGAAATGGCTGATTGCACGGAATTAAGATGCTGTCTGAAGTTTTCAATTTCAGACGTCTTCCTGACGCAGAAGCAATCAAGCAATCGTCCATTTAACGAAGAAAAAGCTTGGGTCACAGCGAGAAGGAGCTGAGTGCTTCTTTTTCTAAGTGCTCAATGGTCAGTTTTGCCATCGTGACGGAGATGGAAGCTCCCATAGCGGTTCCACTGCTCTGCCTGAAAATTGTTACCGTAGCAGAAGCACGAACCCTAGTAGACGGCAGAGCTTGTCAATAGCCAAAGGAGTCCTTTTACTGAGGCTCGCGTCACCCTCAAGCACATCACGGGTTGACAACACAGCTAGGGGCTCTGGTACATTGGTGAATAATGAAACGTCGTCAAATGAGACCAAGCTCTCGTTATCGTCGATGCTCGCCTTTGATGCAAGCTGCACGAAGTGGCTAGAGTCAAGGACATGAGTTGGTATCTTCCGGGTTCGGGGGTGAAGATTCGGTGTAGAAAATTCGAAAGGGCTCGGCATGGGGAGGAAGTGAAGTCTACAATCGGTCGGAGGGGGACGTCAGGCTTGTGAATTTTTGGTAGTCCATAGAAACTCAATGCGAATTCGTTACGGCCGATTAGTCGCAGGTACAGTGCTCCGAGATTTAGGTAATGCTTCGAAATTATTGCGAGTAGCTTGTATAGCTGTGTCTGGGTTTGCTTCGTTAGGTCCTTTCGTAGTTTCGTGTATGTGTCCCCTTCTAAAAGAGCTGAAATCTTCTGATCGTAGTCCCCACTGTCCAACACCACCGTCGAATTGCCTTTATCGGCGGGCAAGATGACAATACTCTTATGCCGTCGGAGCATCCGAAGTGCCTAGTTCTCCTCCGCGGTCAAGTTTTTTTTGTAACGGTAGTTTCGAAAGGATCCCAATTGATTTCAGCCTAATTACTTCTCTGGCGTTCGGCCTAACGCTTTGGACGGCTGTCTCTACAGCCGCGATAAGTTTAGGTAGACGGGGCATCATTAATATTGTTACGCCTACGAGGGGTAACAATATAATACCACTGGCGTCTGTGTGAATCTCAGTGGGAGCGAGAGGATTGAAGTGGCGAAGAATCGGATGGGACGTCAAAAGAAACTTCAACTCCGAAAAAGCAGACTCGCATTCCGGGGTCCAGTCAAACTGCGCACCTTTCTGAAGCAGACACGTGAGCGGGTATGCGATATTGGCAAAGCCAGGAATGAATCGGCGAAAGTATGAACAAAGCCCCAAAAAGCTTCGCAGTTCTTTCACCGAGCTTGGCTGCTTAAATGCCTCCACTGCGGCCGTCTTGGCGGGATCCGGTCTTATGCCTTCTTTGTTTACTAAGTGTCCAAGGACGAGTGTTTGGCGCTCTCCAAAACGACATTTCTTTGAGTTCAGCACCAAGCGTGCTTTGCTTAGACAGTCCAGTACGAGACCAAGGCGTGTGTTGTGCTCACAAAAGGTGCGCCCAAAAATTACAACGTCGTCCAAGTAACACATACACACTTCCCACTTCAATCCACGTAGAATGTTGTCCATAAATCGCTCAAAAGTTGCGGGCGCGTTGCAAAGTCCGAACGGCATCACATTGAATTCAAATAGTCCGTCTGTTGTAACAAATGCCGTCTTCTCCTTGTCTCCCTCGTGCATTGGAATCTGCCAGTAGCCTGACCTCAGATCCACAGACGAAAAGTAAGAGGCCGATGATAGACAGTCGATAGCATCATCAATCCGCGGGAGTGGGTATACGTCTTTTTTAGTGATGGCGTTGAGACGGCGGTAATCAACACAAAATCGCCATGTCCCATCTTTCTTCTTCACTAGAATTACTGGAGCGGCCCACGGACTACATGATTCTTGAATTACATTTTGCTTGAGCATCTCGCAAACCTGTTCATTGATCACTGTGCGTTCGGAAGGTGATACACGATATGGTTTCTGTCGGAGAGGTCTGTGAGATGTCGTGTCGATTCGGTGCTTTATACGAGAAGCAGGGAATGACGGTGAATCTTGCTGTGCGAAATCAAAAATACCAGCATGTTTGCGCAGAATACTCGCCAGTTCATTACGTTCCTTGGTGCTGAGTGACTTATCAATCATAGCCATAATGGTGGCGTCCCTGGCGTGCAGATTATCGCAACGGGTCTTATCCGGGGAATCATTGCTTTCTGCGAGGGTGGCAAGCGACAATACTTGGTGTTCACGAATCTCTGCAAGTTTCAGACCCTTCGGCAGCACTGTAGGTTCATTAGAGCAGTTAATCGCCCATAAACCAGTATGCCCTTGCGCAACCGATAATGTACAGTAGGGTATTAAAACTGTCTTCTTTATGCAACTGAGATGCACGGGCTCCACAGTTGCGTCAAATGTTTTCTCGCTTGCAGGTGAACAGGCAACAGGGACACATTTTGCAGACAACGGCGGCACAGTTGTGTCCACAGACACGCAAAGAGCACTTTCTTGAGAGGGCGAGTTTTCCATAAACGAAACTGGGATATCAGAATCTACTGTAATTTGTCCTGTGCGGCAATCAACAGTAGCACCACATAGCTTCAAGAAATCGAGTCCCAGAATGACGTCGTGCGTAGTATGAGGGAGAACAGCAAACTCCGCGACAAAGTTCTGGCATGCCAAACTAACAGTCACAGTTCAGACACCAACAGGTTGTAACACCTCTCCGCTCACTCCACGAAACGTATCAGGACGATCCCAACGAAACATAACCTTTCGTCCAAGAAGGCGGGTGAAAACTAAACTCATCACTGACACGCTTGCACCTGTGTCCACCAACGCCCTCGTCGGTACACCATCGATAAGCACTCGAACCTTATTTCTAAGCATGGAAGCTAACGGAGGTATATCTGTTGAAATCGAGGAATGTCCGGCGACCTCACCTCCAACGGCCGCGCCGGCTAGTTTTCCGTAAGAGGCGAGGAGTGGCGGCGCCGAGGAAACGGTGATCGGTTGGCACGAGGGGCAGGTGGTGGTGTCACACTGCGGTCAGAGGCCGGAGATTGGTTTCGTAGCGGTCCTGGGATCTCGTAAGACGCGCTTCCCGGGAATGTCGGTGCTCGGGTAAGGCCAGAACGGTTAAATCTCGGTGATCGGTCGTACCTTGGCGGCTGCCGGTAGCTGCAATACCTGGCAATGTGTCCTTCGAAGCCACAGTTGTAGCAGACTGGTAGAGGACGCTCGCTGAACCAATGCTGAGACCGCTCAGTTGTGAAGGGTCGGTGACGAGCTTGCTGAGCGGGGGCTGCCCACCTCTGTGTGGCGGGGCCGTGCCGAAGGCGTTGGCCATATCGCTGGTCGGCCGTGAATGAGTCACGACGTGGCCTCGGATTTCCAATTTCGCTGATGTCTGCCACACATACCGATGGTGGCAAAGTAGCTGATGGTGCCGCCGTGTAGTAGGGTGGATTGGTAGGTGGATGAGGAATGGTTTCGTCGACCCTACCACCTTGTCGCTGCAGCTCTTCACGCACAATTGCCCGAATAGTAGCCGCAAGGTCGGTGGGCGGGCTCACGTCGACGCTGGCAACCGTTGTCACATTTGCCAGCCTACCAAATTTCGGGGCGATGCGACGAGTCTTCAATTTTTCAAACGTGCGGCATTGGCGTTGGACGTCGGAGGCAGAGGTGAGGTCATCCCTGCCTATCAGAAAATTGTAAACGTCTTCCGCTATGCCTTTCAATAGGTGTCTGACCCTGTCTTCTTCGGACATCTGCGGGTTTATAATCTTGCAAAGCTTAAGGACGTCCTCTATATAAGCAGTGCAGGTTTCTCCAGGAGTCTGGGCTCTTCCAGCAAGAGTCCGCTCCGCGCTTTTCTTTTTTGAGTCGGAGTCACCAAAACACTTCTTGAGTTCTTGAGCAAAAAGAGCCCATGTTGTCAAGGACTCTTCGTGGTTTTCATACCACATCAGTGCAGTGTCCGTGAGAAACAGCGCGACGTTTTCCAGCTGATCAATAGAGTTCCAGTGATTGTACCGGCTCACCCTTTTGTAGTGCGTTAGCCACGCGTCCACATCTTCTCCTGCCATTCCCGCGAACGGGCGGGGTTCCATGTAGTGATGCCGAGGTGTAGTCAGTGTAGATTGACGCGAAGTCGAGGCGGTTGATTCCTGACCTTCGCTCTGGGTCATGACGACTGTTGTCGGCGGCAGACCGGCAAGACGACGGCTCCGGCGAACTCCGAACAGCTGTGGCTCCGTGGTACGTCGACGTGTCGTACCCAGCACCTCCACCACTCTGTTACGCCTACGAGGGGTTTATTCGAAGCAGACGTAACGGTCGACTCGACGGTATACCGCAGTGAACGCAGTGAAGCAGCGAGCTCTTGCCACGAACCGAACGTCCTCTTCTTCTGCTACCACCATGTTCCCCACTACACAGGTGCACATACCTAAATTACACATGTGGTAACACTATGTTATAGCCATGTCCCTTTGCCAGAACAGAAGTTTCCCAACCAGTAAGGGGACGAGACAAAAGATTGGTGACAAACCTGGTATTTTGTATGTTTAGGAGGGAACTCCGGTCCAACAAGTAGGGAAGTTTTTTATCCTGCGTGGTTCGGTGCTTTTTCACCGTCGGTGCCGCAACAGAGTCCGCGGACGCGTTGACCACAGACATCAACTCAGGGATGCGGTGCTCAAGTTGACGCTTGACGAAAAACAGGTTCAATTATTTTTTCCGTAGAGAGGCGTTATTTCATGAACGCGCGCGTTGATCAGTCCCTGTTCGGCTCTCGTGACGACTTTCAAGCCTTCAGGAGTCGAGACAGGTCGTTTTAGGCGCAGGCTTTGTGGAGATAGGTTTGCACTAGGCTTACCTACTATGCGCAACTGTGTAGGGATGCGACGTCCTCCACTGCTGCTGCGTGCGACGACGCTGCGGCCGGGTTCGTCGTTTTCTCCGATACGGCGCAGAAACCACGCACGAGGCAGGAAAACAAGAACAACGGGTTCATTAACCCAAGATGCAGCACAGTGCAACACTCACGGGCTTGCAGGCCGTATAGGGAACTCCGCAAGACCGAGCACGTACGCTTGCCTTCCCGTTCTACGTTCGACTTCGGCCCGGACAAGGGCCGAAGTCGAACGTAGAACGTGAAGCCGCCTGCTGAGTAGCGCGTCAATTTTTCGTGGAGGCCTGAGAGCATCTGGTTGGTTGGTTGGTTGTGGTTGTAAAGAAGAGGAAAAAGGCACCTAATTTCTGTCTGCCTCAGGGGCGACACGGCGCAGTGCCTTATAGGGGTAGGGGTAAGGAGGGATAAAAAGAATAGAAGGAAATAGATGAAGAAATAGAGAGGCAAGCGACGGAAATTAGAAGGAGATAGGAAAGTGGGGATCCGGTCGAAGCAGCCCAAGGGATGGGCACCACAATGCGAAAGCTGCCCGGCGTCAGGAGACCGCGGAGGGCTAACCAGTCGGCGGGAGCTACGCTGGCGTCGGAGATCGCGAGGGCACGTCCAGCTTGAAGTTCGCCAAGTGAATCTCCCGAGCATCTGGTTGATTGGTTAGTGGTTCGTGAGGAATAGGAAGAAGGCATCTAATTTCTGTCTGCCTACAGGTGACACGGCGCAGTGCCTGAGCATCTGCCGCGACGAGCGAATCGTCGGGCGCAACATAGCTCGTAGGAGAGGAGGATGTCACGCGCGCCCAAAGGGAAATGGCGCTGCGTTGTGACGTAGGCCCGCGCAGCATAGCGTGCCCGAACATGCCAACGCGGGACGGAGCCGAAGCTTGACTCGCCCAGACCAAGAGGCGCCCTGGCAGCCATCTTGGCGAATGCCGGTGAATATACGCGCCCGGGCTACGCGGTCGGCGCGCACGTGGCAGCTGGGGAACCAGGTGCCTGGTAAAGGGCGCTGTCGATTCCCACAGCTTTGAGGAGCGACTAATTTCTTTGCAGGTGCAGTTGAAGTCGAGGGGAGTCTTGAAGACAGATTTGCTTTCCTTAATGCGTATGTAGAGCTTGAAAGCTGCATGGTAATGTGTCCGAAGTCTTGGCTGATTGACTTGAATCAACCGCCCCACGAGTGCTTTGAATACGCCGCTGATACGTAGTCCCAGTTTCCCCTGAGGAAGGAACCAAGTCTGTTCCGAAACGTCGAGATTCTTAACAAACTTCTTGGTTGGAACTTCAATAATTTCCCAGTTTTTATACCAGGCGGACATCTGTCAAATTTTTAGCATTCAAGTGACCTACATCGTACAAACTAACATAACGCCTACATGATGCATGGCAAGATACCTACAACCTCCGAATTGGGAGGGTTGACAGACTGCTTGGTATTGCAGGATCCAATCTTCTTAAGAAAGGGGGGGGGGGGGGGTCGAGAGCAGTACACTAAGCGGCACGAACGAAAGCAGCCATAGACTGGCGGGACCCACTGGGTGGCCGTCATAACAGCGATTGCGCACCTACACTACTTACTCTTATATCAATGAACGGTTACCCAGTTACCCCGGCTGCAGTTATTGCACCACAACTACGACACATCCCAGACAACAAAAACACGACCTCAGGACGTCCTCAGTATGTCGCCATGAGGACAATGTGACGCCCTCAGAATGTCCTCTTACGGTACTAGAAAGGCACTAAGCCCGTCCCCTTGTCCATACACATAACCTCAGTTCATCCTCAAAGCGACAATTCAGGACGTTTTCAGTATCTTTTCAGAACGATAGCGTGGCCGGTTCGGTACTGTGGGCAGTGATACTACATAGAATTTACTTCTTTTCATGATATTTTCATTCACCAAAATAAAAACACCTGCGAGGTCTCGAGTATATATACTGTATCAATCAACGGAGAGGTGACAGTGCTGGACTATTAGGGTAAAACAAACAGAGGTTGTTGACTGAAATGTATTCATTTATTTAACAGTAATTAATCACGACTGACAGCTTTGTCAGGCATACGAGTCCGCGTATAGTCTAAAAAAGAAAAGCAGTATCAAGGCAGTCAACACAGCTCAATCAACTACGTTTGTAATCTTCCTCGAAAGTTTGACACAGTGTCCTCATTACCACGTGTATCGCACCCAATGCACTCACTAGTGTTACAGGCTCCGCTCTGACAGCCTATTAATACACTCGACACGGGCGTTGACTTGACTTGCCCGAGGTCGTGCCGTGTGTCAGATGCAGAAGTCGATCCTTTCACGTTGGAACCAGGCTGCTTCGAAGCCCAATTTATCGCGATTGGCTGTTGTTGCAGACTGATTCGAACCACACCTCGCCGCGGTCAGCTGGTGACAATGCATCCATGATCAGTCTGAACGTTTAGCAGCCCAGTGCACCCATCAACACGGTAATTTACCTACCGTCATCACCTACGACTTACACTATCACACAAATCTCACTTTTAACCATGCACACAAACAACAAAGGACACGAACCTTCACTAGTCCACTGCACTTTCCCTGACGAAGCCACCGCTGCCACTTTGACAGTCAGTTGGCTTGGAATGACTTGGCTACTTGACTATCTGGAATGGTGCCGCATAGTCAATGGTTGCCAGCTATTAGTAATTACGCGCTACAGCGGCGTATAATGAATAATTTAAGGCTGTGACATTTAGGAACACACTGTTTCAAATGGGCTTTTCCCAATACCAAGTTCGACACCTAAGCCAATTCACTACGCGTGTCTGATTAGGCGAGACGCATACTTTGAAAATTTTCTGCAAAAAAAATAAACAAGACTAAAATATACAATAACTTTATGACTGTAAGAAACAAACATGTGGAGAAAGTTTTCACGTATGAAATGCATCTACTTGTTGTGCAAAGGTCTTCAGGAATTATATCTAAGTGCTCAGTGCAATGCTTTTGTCATCCTCAAAAGATCCTGAACAGGATCTTTTCCGGACCAATTGTCCTCAGAAAGCACTCGAAAATACATGTCCGGGGCAAACCAGTTTGCGTCGTCTTCAGTAAGTACTAAGGTCAATGATAACTGTGCGAGGACGATTGTACCATATGAGGACGACCTCAGGACTTCGAGAGTTGTCTGGGAAGGTCATGATAGGTCTTCTGCAACTCGCGCCTTTGATCAATAAATATTCAGCTAGAGTTTTGAACACTGGTGCACTGAGGTAATTTTGAGTCAGCATAAAGATAAGTGTGAGCTGACATGAGGCTGATAGTAATGCTCTAGTTCAGTAATTAGAACTATCAATTAACTAAAAAATGTAGAGCTCACTCAGACTCACTCAAGAAATGCAAGGCTTTTCACGTTTTGCATAGAACTAATATAAGTTTTCATGTTTGCATACTTCATTTTCTAGGTAGTATTATGCCTTGCCAACTATTTAACTCGCACCCCACTTGCTAACACATAATGTGCATGCTGCACATTAGGTGTAAGCAAGTAGGGTGCGAGCTAAATAGTTTGCAAGGCATAATACCTCCTAGTAAATGAAGTATGCGAAATGCTGCACATTTCGAGACCCTAGTGGTTCTTGACATTTCAAGTCCACAAAGTCCTGAGTGGCACAATATGCTGCTCAACAATGCAGGTCTTTTATTCAGAAAGCTCCATGATACTATTGATGTTACCAATGTACATTTCAAGTAACTGCAATAATATTTTCTTTTACCAAACACCTGACATAGTGCGTACTTCAAATAATGCAATGCCTTCTAATCATCTTTGTTGCAAAAAGATTCCTTTAAGGTCACGCTGAGTGTGGCTAAAGTGACGTGGCTACTAATAACGTCTTCGTGCTTGTGTTATGCTTCAGTGTAAGAGAAAAAGCCTCACACCACACGGAGTGATGCGAAATCCAAAAGACACGTCTTATTTCTTACCCTGTCGCAAGCACCACGACGTGGCTACAACAGCTTTGCTGAGTGGTTTTAGAGAGACATAGTCACAGTAAATGCAAGGTGTGCAAAGTACTTCACAAATAGAGAGGCAGACAAGAATATTAAATATATTGGTTCCCATTTTGTTTTTGTTATTTACATACACTTTCTCTTTGTACTGGCAAAAGCCGCCTTTAGTCTTATTTGTCGATCACCTTAATTGTACTTCGATAACAGATGCATGCCCAGGAAAGATATACAGTCAAACCTCGTTAGTGCGCACCCGCTTTAAGTATAGGCGTATAAGCCGAGGGGGCAAGAGGGGCGGAAGCCCCCCCCCCCCGCTGAGAAAAGTTGGCGAGCTGAGCCCCTACACTTTCGACAGTGGTTACTGTCGGCTGCCCGCTGAAGAAAACAACAACTAAGGCACGGTTTTCCTTCACCACTGTATAGTCACTCAATAATATTGTTACGAGAAAAAGAAAATATTACGCGGCAAAGGTACAATGTAGTGATAATTTTCCAACATTTCAGCAGTGACAATTTTGCTTGAAGGCTTTTTACGATGCTTTCCACCTTGTGCAGTAGTACTGTAGAGCAGGCTAGCGCTGAACAGGGGCCCTTATATTACATCACTTGTTCATGTTTTTATTCTGCTGCGGCTGAGGGATGCAGTTATTGATGGAAACGAACAATTTTTTGTGGACCAGTTAAAGCATTTGCTCTGTCAGGAAAATAATTTTCCTTCATTAAAAAGGATTATCATCACCGCTGCTCTATCGAAGCTACTGTGAGCACATGATTTCGACTAATCTTTATGAATATTTTAGTTTTGCCGTACTGGAAGCGCCAAGAAAAGGTTCCGCTTTATTCTCCGATAAATCTGATTATCCTTGCTTATGGCAACTTAGAGCGATGTAGGCAACTTGCAAAGGGGCGATGATTAAATCAGTAGACTCGAGCTCAATGGGAAGCTATAATAAGTAGATACAAATGTTCAAAATACCTTTGGTTCGTCAAGGAGTGCTTCACAATTAAAAACTGGTTTCCTTGTGATCTGTTTTAGTAATTGAAAAATTCATTCAATGACAAAATATTTACTGTTGTTGAGGCCACCATCAACATATTTGTATTCATAAGGAAAGTTGTGAGATAATGCATAAAAAGCATTGCATGTAATATTGTTACATGCATCATGCATGACAAACATATATGTGTTATGTGTTGTCCCAGTGCATGCTGCTTAATATGGCCTAAACAAGTGCTGTGAATATGTATATATATAAAAACTCGTTGCTATTCTTTCGCGAGTGTGGGTAAGCCCCCGCTCGCGAAAGAGTTGGTACGCCACTGGCTTTAAGCGTACTAACGGTTAAAACATAGTTGCGACCAATACCTGACTGAGTCTTATAGAGACTAATGCATTCGCGGACTGCTTAAGCCGTAATGTTCAGCCTGTGCCTACCGGTTAGTACGTACTAACTACGTACAGCGATAACATTTTGCGCGACGAAATTTTACTGCTTCGCTGAACTTTGCAGACGCCACAACGTGTCGTGAATGGTTTTCCGTCATGTTGGTAAGTGTGGAGGTCAGCCAATAAGTTATTTCGACTTCCACGCGATTGCGACGACGAAATTGCGAGTAACCATCGGGGGGAAAATTGGCAGGGCCCACGTACAGTGCATGGGAATCAATGGTATGTGAAGCACGAACGAGAAATGTTGATATTACACTTTAAAATCAGCGCAATGTTACGAGGTGGAGGTAAATGACGCTGTACATGTTTTCCGTGTCATGATTATCATGTTTAAATGTGTCGTTTACCTTCGTCATCTATTCACGTCACGTGATACCAAATTTAGTATATGTGGAGCTAGCGAAACGACCGCGAGCACGCTATGAGCGTGGTATGTTGTCATGTTCTTACATGACACGCTTGACAGAGATATGATATTTGGACCAGTCATATATTTCGTCATCCTTCGACGTCACGTAACACCAAATTTGGTATATGTGGAGCTAGAAAATACTAGCAAAACGGCCACGAGTGCATCATGATGGGCCCAGTATACTCCCATGTAGCGTTGACGCGTGCGCACGCTGGGCACAGCGACGAAAATTTAGTGTTTTCGTAATTTAACTTTTTCAGGGTATACTAAAATAGTTACACGCATTCACAGCGACCACCAATTACCCTAAGTTAGGCGTTCTGTTGCACACCCCACCCCCCTCAAGAAAAAAAAAAAATCCTTGGTAGCCCTGACCCAATGGTTTCAGCAGTTGTCGAAGCTCAATGTAGCGTGTCTCTACAAATGCGCACTGTAGATTTCACCTTTTCGACAGTATGAGGCCTCAAAACTAGTTTAAGTCTAACGTACTCGGACGAGAAATGCAACGCCTAAAAATAGTAGCTGTGCTAAGGGGCATTGCATGGATATATATATATATATATATATATATATATATATATATATATATATATATATATATATATATATATATATATATATATATATATTGAATGAACTTGCAGATAGCACCGAATTTCCCCGCCACTGCGAACAACTTCGGAGCGCGCTCGAAAAACAGAGCTATCCGGCCAGCATAATCACAGACGCCATCAAACGTGCAGAAGAGCTTGACCGTTCAGACCTGCTGAGTACTAACAAAAGACCCAAAGACTGTTCGCGGACTAATCTAATTTTGACACATGCGGCCTCAGCTGCAAATGTGAACCATATCTTAAAGAAACATTTTAACATTTTAATACAGAGCGAGCAGCTCAAAGGAATCTTTACAGAACAACCACGCGTGGTCTACCGGCGGTCGCGGAACCTTCGTGATTTACTAACCTCATCTAAAACCACGTGTTCACATCATGAAGGCTGTCATCCCTGCAACAAACCACGTTGCAAAGTGTGCGCGCACATGACGACATCTAAAACAGCTTTAAGTACATCGTCCAGTTTTTCTTTAAAGATAAATGGGAACTACACGTGTGATAGTATAAACGTCATCTATCTTCTCGAGTGTTCAACATGCGGAGCTCACTACATAGGTCAAACAGAGACAAGTTTCAGAATTCGTTTTAATAATCACCGTGCACATGCCGTAAGCCTCCCTAATCTACCGCTGTCGAAGCACGTCAGTATGCCTGGCCATGGTTTGGACAAAATTAGGGCCACTATTATTCAGTCCGGTTTCAAGACAAATCACGATAGGGAAGTGAGGGAATCCTTCTTGATCCATAAATTTAACACCATTCGTTCAGGTATCAATGAAAACGTAGGAAAGATCACCTGCCTCGCACTATAACAACACGACTTCTTAGATTAGTAAAATATTTTAGTGTATACTAAAATGTATATTAGTCAACCGTGGTTTCTTTACTTCAGAGCTCTTTTGCATGTCCTGCCAACCATACTGTGCCCCGCGTGTCGATGCGCAAGGAAATTTGAGACTTGTATATTCATGCACCCGTCACATGTCAGTCATGTCAACACAAGGTTCTGACAGATTACCATTTTTTGACTTTGATTGTCCTAGCTGCTATACCGAGAGTTCATCACGTGAGCCTATAAAAGCGGCTGCATTGTATCATACCTACTTACTCTGACGAAGGCCGTGCCACGGCCGAAACGTTAGTAAATACGATCCTTTTCTTATGTGCTATCTGCAAGTTCATTCAATATAGAAAATACCCGGACCTGTCGTGCCTTCCCTTCAACTTCTATATATATATATATATATATATATATATATATATATATATATATATATATATATATATATATATATATATATATATATATATATATATATATATATATATATATATATATATATATATATATATATATATATATATATATATATATATTGGGAGTGATATTTGAATGGGCCAGTTAGTCTTCGTGAAGGTATGGGATATGGCACAATGAAAGCGTTGTCAACAAGGATAAATATATTTATTTCCCAACAGTTTCGGCAGGGATCTTCTTTTCGTATTCGTATAACTCATCCCCTTACGAAGGGAGGACCCGTCCCGAAACTGTTGTGAAATAAATATATTTATCCTTGTTGAGAACGCTCCCCCCGTTGTGCCATATCTCATACCTTCACTGCATATATATAAATATATATATATATATATATATATATATATATATATATATATATATATATATATATATATATATATATATATGTGTGTGTGTGTGTGTGTGTGTGTGTGTGTGTGTGTGTGTGTGTGTGTGTGTGTGTGTGTGTGTGTGTGTGTGTGTGTGTGTGTGTGTGTGTGTGTGGGTGTGTGTGTGTGTGTGTGTGTGTGTTCACTGTGTACATAAACAAGGAAAGTAAATTTCTCAAAACAAGATGCACCACGTACTGCCTGCTTATACTTTTGACACTTAATAATAGAACTACGCATATAGCACAAAACATCGTCAAAAATTTGTTTGCTTGCAATGGCGTTATGCCAATAGAATATTTTGAAAGCAGCACAATTTAAGCTGTCGATACAAAATGAGAACTGGTTACAATGGATTTACGCAGAGTAACAGACGGGCTAATATACAGTTGACACTTTTATTATGTTTGTGGGTTGTTTTTAATAAGTTTATTATGTAATAAGCCTTTCGTAAAGCGATAATTATTATCTTCCGCGAAATTGGCATGATAAAACACAGTCGTCAACGATTAACGTTGTGACAATTTAACGTACTTATACTCCGGTTTCTCGTGAAACAATCGAGCGCATGTAGTCTCATATGAGGAACACTGCGCTCTCGATATCGTAGAGACTGCCGACAAAACGAGCGTATGATTTAATCACGGTTTTGATACTTCTCCTCTCTCCCGTGTGCTCAGATTTGGGTGCACGTTAAAGAACCCCAGGTGGTCGAAATTACCGGAGCCCTTCACTACGGCGGCTCTCATAATCATATGGTGGTTTTGGGACGTTAAACCCCACATATCAATCAATCAATCTCTTTGTAGTTCGCAAGTAGCCACTTATATTGTGACGCAGCTCAAAGCGCTAATTGAGTAACAAGCTCGGTGGATCCGTGCAAATTCCGATTGGCATTCATTTTTTTTTTTTTGGGGGGGGGGGGGGGGGGGGTTGAGCAGGCTCTTGAAACAGTGAATGTCTCGACGAAATTTTGGCGTGCCTGCATATTCACTCGTGCACCATGGCGCATAGCAGATGCGTCCACTGATAAAGGTTCAGAAACACATTTAACGCGCTAGAAACGAGCAGTTACACGCTTTCGCAGTCTCGGGCGCGTGCGCTCCCAATGCAGACGTTCCTGAGATTTTCGGTACCATGGGGGTAGGTGTTCTGTGGAACTACAGCGTCGCCGCCACTGTCACCCGCCGAAGAATTAGCCGAGATGCGGCGCGGCCGCCTCGTTCACTCTATAGAGTTTCCTAAAAATAACAAACTCTATGGTTCACTCCACTGCCCCCTTCTAGTAGACTATAGCTCAGGCATGCGAGTGGCGTACCGTCACTTTACGCCTACTGCACACTTTTAGTAGGAAACTTCCTGAACGCGCGCAGGGCCGCCTATCACTGCTGCTACGTTTTGCGGGACTGTGTTCAAGCGCGCATCGCTTTACAGAGACATGAGCAGCCCGCTATTACCGAGTTTAGCGATGCGGATCGCAGGCACCAAGAAACCTTGCTTTATTATGCCAATAAGCGCACCCTACATTGAGCGTAGCGCTGTTGTTACTATGCTGCACGCTCAAACGCACTTTTGTCCGCAGCCAGGACAGCTAGAACATCGCGGAGAGCACATTGCGAAAAGCTCCTCGTTGCCGCGTTAACTCAGCGGGCTACTCGCCGAATCTGTGCATGGCCTGAAGCGGAGAGGGTGTTCTGGACAGCAAGGGGATCCGCAGTCATGGTGTGCACAGAGTAGAGCAAAGCGCTGCTCGCAACTAGCCACTAGGGAACCTTTATGTGCGCGCGTCTCCGTGCTTTAGGGTGGTGACAACTTTGATCATGGTTGCTTACAACTGGCTAAAACGGCCGTCATACTTGGCGGGCTGCCATGTTGGTTCTGAGCGGTCGCTTATTTACATTGAAGGCAGCGTGGGTTTCAACAAGAAGGGGGGAATTCTGAAGGCTGAAGGTATGTATTCTGCAGTTAGCCACAGTTTCGTAGAAGAGGAAAGACACGTTCGTGACTCGAGTTTGTATAAAGTACTGTTAAAACAGTTCGTTTCTCCCACCTGGTAGACCTACCGCATTGGCGGAGTGAGGATATTTAGGTAGCCTTTATTTACGTGGGGGAGAACCTCGATGTCACTGTGAACGGACTTGAATGTACACGCGGCAGTCCTGGAGCAAATTCACCTTAGCACTGCAGTCACCTGCAGTACAAGGCTCGAAACCATGATGTTTGTATGATGGTACCCATAACGACAGGGAAGGTAGATCAAACAATCTGGGTAGCTCGCGATGTTCTCTGTAAACCGCACAACTCCGCTAGCCTGTTTCTCATACCCGAAATATTGCTTTTGTCCGTAATATAATTTCCTACAGCAAGTCCTGCTCCTGCAAACGAATCTGTACAATGAACTGCTTAAAACATTAAAAGCAGTAAGCATTTCCCGAAAATAGCAGGGCCCTTAATCTTTTTACACTAACCCTCCACCTAACCCCCCCCCCTATTTTGTATATTAGGCTAGAGTGTACTAGAACAAGGGGAGTGCCCGGACCGGCCGCAGCACCAATGCATTAAAAGTGAAGCCCAAACGGGGTCAAATCCGCTAGTGGCGCTGCGATCGGTAGTCTGTGACCTGTCGTCGTTTTAAGAGCCGTGCGCAGCTCCGCCGAAGTGGTCGAGGGGTAGAATGCTCGCATACCACTAAAAAGACCCAGGTTCGAATCACCGCTGTGACCATAGATTTTTTTTTTAATTTCACGTGTACAACTGTATTGTTTGGCTTTTTTTTTAAATATGCCTTCAGTTTCTACATATTGCTACAAAACATTACGCGAGATATGAAGTAAAGGAGAAAAAAACTTGACAGCAAGCGCATTTATTTGCAGCGCCACCGCACGGGATTCAACGAAAACTTAAAAGCATAGCTTGCGAGATTTTAGCGAATAAAAGAGAGACGGTGTGCTTTCACTCGCCTGCGGTCGCCGCCCACTGGCTCGCTTAAAAAAAGAAAAAGAAAAACTGAAAGTAAACGATTTTCAGTCGGCGGGAAGTCGCGAAGGTTTGAATACTGGTAAAGCAGCGATGTTCTGTCTGCTCGAGTAAAGCGATCACGAGGTGTGCGGAAAGAGGTGAACGTGTTGATATTTTGGATACATATGTAGTATTCCTGTACAACTGATATTGCGAACATATATCTTATAATTATGGCCGCCCTCAGCGAAAATAAATGATGCAAACCAATGCTTGTGTTTTGCGGGCGCATCTATATGTGATCGGCGCGCTTTTTGTTGTATTTAGCTTTTGCGTCATTGGCGCCTGCATCGTTTTCAACTCTCTCAGCGGCAGCTAAACGGCAAAACTAAAGCGCGCCGGTTGCCTGTGCTTTTGATGAAGTAGTATTGAAATACAAATGTACTTTTCTTGTACAACTATTTTTTGTCAACGTATACATTTTGTCTTTTGAAAGCATATTTAGTGGTGCACACTTTGTGCATACGGCCGATGGTCACTAGCGTTTATTGTAGGGATGGGGTGGCACGGAACAGTGCTTAAGACGCGTGACACAAGGTAAGAATGACAGATACGTCATGACCATTCCAGTAGTGTACCAACCAGGCCTGCCCATTACAGTTGTAAAGGAATCGGTTTTGATGTCAATGGCACAGTGGTGATTGATGTGCACGAGGCTGCTGACCCGCAGATAAGGATCGCATCCCGATCTCGACAGTTGCATTTCGATGGCGTGGAAATGATAGAGGCCTGCGTTCTTAGATGTAGGCGCTAAGAACCACAGGTGGTCGTAATTGGGAGAGTGCTACACTGAATACGGCGAGCCTCACGCGGTATATAGTTTTATCACGCAAAACCATTGTCGTCGTCGTCGTTGTTGTTTTGTTTTGTTGAAAGTGCGTTGGTTCTATTCAGACGTGATGCCAAAAATGTAGACATGAAATGATCCGCGGTTGCATGGTAGCTACGGGAGTTTTCGCAGTCAGGCTTAAATGTGAGGTCTCCTAATCCTAAGTATAGCGTGCTATGCCGAAGGCAAGCAAGTGGTCGTGGTTTGTTTTGTCTTGTTAGTGACGTACATAAAAAACACGCTAGCACATAGTACAAAATCATTCGTTGAACGCGTATCCGCATAAGTTGTGTTCAACTGGCGAAGAAGTCATAGGTGTACAGCAAACAATGAATGAAATTTCTCTGTATTTGCGTTGAGATTTCGAAAGGAGACGACTTGCATACGCAATTGCACGGTCGTTGCCCCGCTGAGTTTGCGCCAAAACTGCACCAATGCCGTGACTACACGTGTCTGTGCGCGCTTCTGTAGGAGCATCGGGGTCGAAATGCGCAAGAATAGGGTTGTCGTGAGAGTGGTAATTAGTTGAGAGAAGGCGTCAGTTTGAAGAGGGCCCCAATGAAATGGGGCATCTTGTTTGAGAAGGTCGGTAAGTGGCCGTGCGAGTGCCGCAAAGTTTTCACGAACCGCCGAAAGTAGGAGCAGAGGCCCACGAAACTGAGAACATCATGGACAGAGCGGAATATTATAGAATGGTAGAAAGGCGTTCAAGGTGTGTGGCGAAGGTGGGTGAGAAGTTATCACGTCATCCAAGTAGCACAAGCACGTCGCCCATTTAAATCCTTGAAGTAGCGTATCTGTCATTCTCTCGAAGGTTGCCGGGGCATTGCAGAGGCCAAACGGCATGACCTTGAATTGGTAAATGCCGTCAGGGGGTAACGAATGCAGTTGTCTCACGATCCATTTCGTCTACAGCAATTTGCCAGTAGCCAGATCGGAGGTCGGGAGATGAAAAGAAGGTGGCGCCATGCAGACAGTCAAGTGCGTCGTCAATACGGAGAAGAGGGTACACGTTTTTTTTTTCGTAATTTTTTTGAGGTGCCGATAACTAGCGCAGAAACGCCAGGAGCCGCTTTTCTTCTTTACCAAGACCACTGGGAAGGCCCAAGGGCTCGACGATGGCTCGATGGTGTCTTTCGTTGGCATTTTGGCCACTTCCTTTTGAATCACTGCTCGTTCTGATGCGGACACGCGGCAAGGCCGACAGTGGATAAGCGCAGAGTCACCATTGTTAATTAGGTGCTTGACAATATTAGTCTGGCCCAAGGGATGACCACGGATACCAAAAATGTCACCGTGATCGAGTCCGAAACCTGACAGAGAGCATCGGCCTGATCAGGCGAAAGGTCTGATCCAATCATACTTCGAAAATGGCTTCGTCAGAACTGGGTAACCGTGAGACGTCTACCGATTCGGTAGACGCCTATACCCGAGTAGCCGACTGATTTAGTGCAGTCGTCTGCCGTGCAGCAGTGTCGCCGAAAAGGTCACGGATCGTCTCCTTGAAAGTGTCCCAGCTGGCAATGTCGACTTCGTGCGTCTCGAACCACAACAAACGCAGTAAATGTCACACTATATATTCTACGTAGAGGAAATTTGGTTTAGCCTTGTGAGCTTGACATTTCAGTAACGTGTTCGAATAACCTACAGGAACCACATCTGCAGTGGGCCATCAAGGTAAAGAAACACGTTGGCGAGCATGAGTGTCGGGCCCACCTATAGCCGGCGCTGATCTGTTCGTACACGTTAAGGCACTTGTCAACGTCAAAGCGTGCCCCGCCATGGTGGTCCAGTAGCTAAAGTACTCGGCTGCTGACCCACAGGTCGCGAGATCGAATCCCGGCTGCTGCGGCTGCATTTCCCATGCGGTCTGAAATGATGTAGGCCCGTGTGCTAAGATTTGGGTGCACGTTAAAGGACCCCAGGTGGTCGAAATTTCCGGAGCCCTCCACTACGGCGTCTCTCATAATCATATCGTGGTTTTGGGACGTTAAACCCCCCATATATATCTAACGTCAAAGCGATCTATATATCCTGGAAATATGCCAGGATCACGAGCAGGAGGTATACGACAACGTAGGTAGGAGTCACAGAAGAGGCGGGTGGTGAAGACGATGTTCCTTGAACCTGTGACATGGTTGGACCCGTGATGATACGTCCGAAGTGGAGCTTCGTGATGGGTACAGGGAAGAGCCAGCAGCTCCACCACAAATATGTCACGTAAAATGACTATTCGCGAGTGTAATAACACCGAACCACACAGAGCACAGCAAGCACGGCGGGCAAGTCAGTCCATTCTTTCGTTGTCATCTTCTGATCGCTGATATGTCAGCTACGTAGCACTGCACGAGTACTCCCAATGCACATCGAAACCGAACTTTCAATGAATTTGTTTTGATGGCCACTTCTTCATTTATAAACAACCCTGGCTCCTTACGAGCACCTGCTCTGTTTTCTTTGTTGTGCAGACTTCCGCCTAGATGGCTGTGCACGATTCAAGGCTTTGACAAAGAATCTCAGTCTTGTCAGCACATAAAAACCTACCACTCGTGCCGTGACATGTTCACGGTGCTCCTCGCATCCAATTAGTTTTGCTTTTTTCACCTTCAGAAGCTCTATCACATCCATGATGCTGTCATGGTGCACGCGGCGAGTGCTAAAACATTCAGTGAAAGTGTCTTCGAGAAAACCAATAAAGTTGGACAAGGTCGAAGATGGGTACAAAAGGCCCCCGTAATCACACTGTTGTGTGAACTGTGCGATAGCACTTTCAGATTCTCGTGAAGTCAACAAGTCGTTTTCGCAAGCAGAACAGTGCAACGGCACGATGCATTTCCTTGCAACATACCCGCTTATGTAGTGGACCAGTCTGCGGTCACTTCTGACAGACACGTATGCCTCATGGTCACTCTCATGTGTCACCACATCATCCAACATGTCGTTTTCATTGCTTTCAAAGTGAATTTCATCTAGTGCATGAGTGAAGCCGGAGGTCTGCGGTGGCGGTGACGGAGGCGAGCACAGTATAGGGGACAAAAGAGAGTCAAGTGTGCCAGGAGTCACATTGCCCTTGTCCGGCGAGCGCACAAGGTTGCAAAAGCTGATGCATGCCATTGTGTCGAGGAACTGCTGCGGCGTAGGATGATCATTATTCCCGCTGCACTGCCGCACTATACCAAAAGTGTTCTCCAGGGGGTCTTGGTTGAGCCGGGCTGTCATCAGGTAGGCATAGCCTACTTCCGTCGTCAGGTATTCCAGCAATAGCAAGGTGCTTTTGATGGTTACTCGAAACCCTGCTGCTGTGGACTGACTAAGGAAGCCCCGCGTGCCTTTTACGTGCGACTCCCATTCAGTCAAGTACGCAAGAAAGGTGTAGAGGCAGTCGACCGCACTTGAGTTCAACCGCAGCGCTACTCTCGCGTACCGAGAGGACATGATGTTGATGATGCTGTTTATCATCCTGCATAAAATAAAAGAAAATAAGAAGAACGTTACTCTCTGCACGCCGTTTTATGTATTTGTACGTGTGCAAGATAATTTTACCAAGACCGCGCAATGCACATCACACTGCATGCCATCGTGGGGATTCGTGCCTCACTATTTCAGGTGCATGAAGGTGTCGCCAAATTAATAGTATGATATAATTATGCTGTTTGGTTTACGGACAGATGTACACTGAGTACAACTTAGCACAGGTAACGTTGCGAAATTTACTACTAAGTTTGAAAGAAACGCTGGGGGTTTGGGCGACAAGAAACGCAGTAAATGCCACATGTTATAATCTGCGTAGAGAAAATTTGTTTTATCCCTGTGAGCTTAACATTCTAGTAAGATGTTCGAATAACCTATAAGAGCGTTTTATGTGGTTTCGGAACATGCCACAGGCTTCCCTTGCAGCATGTTCGAAGTGTCCTGCAATATATCACAAGGAGAACAAAACGCCGTAGTAATGAGGTGTCCGTTGACGACAGTTCCTAGGCTTGCCGTTTCAGGTGACTCTGATATATACACACACTCAGCACGGTACACTCGCTCTAGTGTATATTGCATGCTCAAGTGCCCAGCTGTGCAAACATATATGTCCTTCTACTTCCCTCTTCAAACATATCGTAAGCTTTGCTGTTAATACCAACACAATTAGGATGTCGGACACACTTACTCAAAGAACCGCAAAGTCGCCTGTATGCAGCTGCGTCTCGACGGTTCGACATCTTGTTGGTAGAACCGCAGACCACGGGTCACTTGTGGACCGAACAATTGGTAGGCGTAGGGGACGCGCATCTTCTCAAAGTTGTTCGGATTGAGGTGGGCCTCCCGTATGCCATGCATCACGCGAAGTGTCACGATGCTCCCATCCATTGCGTAGACGTCTTTGACAGCGTCCAAGGAGACCTGAAACATAAATCATATGTAATTGAAACTAGTTCTAACAATTGATGGGGAAGTTCGAATTATGTTGTAAAACCCGGAAACTCTTCAACTAGAGGAAGTAATTTTATGGCTCTTCAAGGGCTCAAATATTTAACGAGGCAACGAATAAAAAATATCAGGTCATCGTTAATGCCACCAATCTAATCCTGCGTATGTGAAAATCTGCTAGGGGGTTCTGACATGAAGCCTCCTCTAATGTCACCCGGACAAAAATGGAACCGTTTCCGGGCGAGGTTTCCATAACAAGTGAATTCATGATATGTAAAGACGCGGTAAACGAAGGAAGTTACCGTGTGAGCACGGGCGGATCTAGCCACTTATTTGAGATGGGAGGTCACATTAAGTAACACAGGAGGGGGGGGGGGGGGCGTGGTAATGAATTTTTCTTTTTACTAGCAGAAAAACCTCTTCGTTGTGCCAACACTGTTACTATGTGCTCACAGGGGTTCCACTCATTTGTCCTAATTGGTGATAGGAGGTGGACTGCGAGCATTGAATTGAGGGGGAGGAGCGCTGACAGAAATTTAGGGAAGGAAGGCGATCGCCCCTGTTCCCCCCCCCCCCCCTTCCCCTGGATCCGCCACTAAGGCCGATGCACAAGCTTGGAAGGAGACGGTTACTGCCATGAAATCATGAAACGAAACATCGCCGCACGCTTCATACGGTACGTAAAAGGTCGACTACCGAGTCCAATGCTCAATGCCGGTAGGTGGCGTGCGGCTTCGTCAAACGAAAGCTAACGTCGTAAGAAGTATAGACTTTTCCACTGAAGGCTGCCGGAGCGCCGCCATAGTCCTCTTTGTGGGCTGTTGTTACCATGAGTGACACTCCCCCCCCCCCCTCCAAGAAAAAAAAGGAAAAAAAAAATGTCTGCTGAACTTGAGATGTCGGATTTAGGGCTCCCATGCAACAGCCCAGAAGGGACGGGGTCCTCGATCCTCTCCATTCAAAAAACAATAAAAGAAAAGAAAAGGTTTGTAGACGTTTTAGTGCGACAACGTTAGAACTGTATCTACAAAATAAAAAAAGAATCCTGTGTTCGAGTGGGTTTGGCGGACAAATTCGTACAGTTTACGAATCTCGGATCATTCCCGACTCTTCCTCCTGCTGAGCAAAGGCCTTTCCTTAGCATATAGCAATAGTTTATTGTAAAGTGTCAAAATAATGTTATATATATATATATATATATATATATATATATATATATATATATATATATATATATATATATATATATATATATATAACCATATATAACCACCGTGCACCATATATATGGTGCACGGTGTGTCCAAAGTAGTGAGAAAGAGCCTCGAGTCGTTGATAGTGCTATCGGTCCGATTTCTGTGTGTTGCTCATTGTTCTCGTTAGCGAGTGAGCAGAGAGTGTTCCGATAGACCGTTTTAGGCAGATATTTTGTGCACGTGGCAAGGTTTTATTTGCGAGACACCATGGATCTCGAGAAGTTAGTAGGTCTCGGTGAAAAGATGGGTGGCCTCGTGGCAATATATATATATATATATATATATATATATATATATATATATATATATATACGTGTGTGTGTGTGTGTGTATACTTGATTTGGCGATGTTCCAGAATTAGCGAACGAATTTGTCCGCCAAACCCACTCGAACACAGGATTCTTTTTTATTTTGTAGATACAGTTCTAACGTTGTCGCACTAAAACGTCTACAAACCTTTTCTTTTCTTTTATTGTTTTTTGAATGGAGAGGATCGAGGACCCCATCCCTTCTGGGCTGTTGCATGGGAGCCCTAAATCCGACATCTCAAGTTCAGCAGACATTTTTTTTTCTTTTTTTTCTTGGAGGGAGGGGAGGGGGAGTGTCACTCATGGTAACAACAGCCCACAAAGAGGACTATGGCGGCGCTCCGGCAGCCTTCCCAGTTTGTTTTCCTCAACTGTAGTGAGTGAGTGCTATCTTACATTGACATTTACCCAATGAACCAACTGGACGCGAAGCATACATTTCTCAACGAAGTGTATCTCCATAACATAAACGCAAAAATTATCGGAAAGCATTCGTTCAAGTTCTATAACAAACACACAACAATAAAACAACAGAAGAAAAAGGAATAAATGGGAGCTTGAAAACCTACCAGCCCATCTGGAGTGTTGAAGTCGTGGAGGAGCAAGTTGTTGCGAAGACACTTTATGAGATGCGGAAAGTCCGAAAGGAAGTGGACGTAGCGACTGCTGTCTTTGGGATGCCTCATTCTGCATTGAATGTTCTCAGACGTTGCTTCGATTCCAAGTACCTTCCACATCTTCCTGTTCCATGTCGCACCGTCGCAAGTGACAAAGTCCACGAAAAGACCGGCATCTTCTGCAAGCAATACAGCCTCCACTAGAATTTTCGCGAGGAGCTCTCCTTTAACGTTCCCGTGTGTTGCGAATACTGCTAATACTTGTGTCCACTTGCCGGTGAAAGGTGCAAACATAATCACCATGCCATGGTCGCATGGCTCACATTTATCTTTTTTTGATGTAAAATGGCCTAAATCAACCAAACCTTCAATAGTGGCGGCGGATGTGACTGACAAGTGTTCAGATAGTTTCATTTCATCAATTAGCAGCCCTCCGTGTCGCTTAAAGGCGTCCATAGATCTCGTCTTTTTTTTTAGAGCACTCAGGACCCTTGTGCAGAAACCGAACCCTGTCTTGTACGAGCTCAAATATTTCCTCAAGGTGTCTTCACTTGGTAGGACTAAGATCTTGTTGCTTCTCATGTATTTGTAAAGCTTTGGACTTTTCATCTTCATGAGCAGACACTCTAAGATCCAATTCTGAGTGAATTTTAATCCCCTGGTACTCGCTCGTTTGGAAGCGCGGAAAAAATGAAGTGCTGCTTCTCTTTGTTTTGGAGGCATGTCAGCAATACTTTCTTCAAAAGTGCCTTCCTTTATAGCTTTGTTCTGCTTCACCATTTCTCTCAGTTTTGATTTCAAGTTTGACACCCGTCCAAGCAGTCGGCGATTTTGCTGTCTCAAGGTTTTCGTTTGGCGACAAATGGCTCGCTTTGCAGAAGTGGCACCAGTAGCAGCAGTGGTACGCATCACCTTACATTTTTTCCTAATCAGGGACAGCCTTGCCTTGGCGCATGGACGGCATTTTACACCTGCACAGTTAAAAAAAAAAGGTCTGATTACATGTTTACGCCCCACAGACAGACACACACAGACGCCTACCCACAAACAGTCGCATTAACGCACACAAACATATGCACGCACGCACCGTCAACCATCAAGCTTTCTCGATTTGAGAGGAGTAATGGGAAGAACATTAACTCACAGTAGTGTTAAACAGTGATAAATTTCACTCGAGTTCTTTTTCTTTTATTTTCGTGATAATAATTGCACACATGAAATGTAAACTTGTGCGATCTTTTTTTTTTATACCTCTGTAAGAGAAACACCCCTGCCCGTTAGCAATTAAAACATGCAAATGGAAATAAGATGTGCATATTAATGTCGTTTCCTTGCATATATTTTGACAACTCGTTCAAAATCACCATAAATTTTATCAAAACGTCCCTCTCCTATACGCTTTAATTTAAGCTCTGTCCGTATCGGTGAAGTACATAGACCTACTTACCTCCGTTAGGTACAACACCTTCACAGCTTCTGCTGTAAAACGCTCCTCCATGGCATCTGAAGTTCCGTCCAGAGGCAAATGTCTCAAGTGGGCCATCATTAGGTTCATTTTTCCTTATGGAGCCAGGGCATACAGAAGCTGCGTCGATTTTTTGCATATGTTCCTCTGCCTGTGCGAAAGATAGAGCCCGTTTTTCGTCGTAAGGACTGCCGTTTATATGTGTTCGGCAGAGAAGTCCGTCTTCTTCTTCTTTCAGGAATATAACTTTGTCATGGGATATTTCTGAAGGCGGTATTAGTGTGGAGGTGACATAGAAGACACCATCAACATGCGGGAACTGAAGGGCTGTCCATCTGGAGGTTGACGGCATCGTCAGTGTAAGAAGGGAACGTCTTCCTTCATTCGTGGTACCGCCTTGTGTCTCCGAATTGCAGTCCATCACGGGATGCGCTGCCGACTTCACACACTTTGCATGCCTCTCTGTCAAGCTCGCAGCGCTAGAGGACCTTTTTTTCTCTTCGCACTTGGTCATTGATGGCCCGGGGGCATCTTGTTTGGCATGCTGACGACTTGTCGAATTATTAGTCACCTGGTCACCCCCGTCGGAACGTTGTTGTCCACTCAGTATAACAGGCACTGCTCCGACTGCAAGCTTTGGCCGGTCACGGGGCAACCTGACCTCTCTACCGCCTATAATGTGCACGAAGTCTCGAAGCAGATGATGCGGCTCGAAATGTGCCTCGCAGACCACACTTGAACTTTTCATGTGCCCTCTTGGCAAGCGTAAGCTGTACTCCCATTTCTCCCTCAGGGTCGGAGATGTTGGAACGGCGAATAGCGAACACTTACTGCCTTCAGTAGATCCTATGTAGGTAACCCCGCAGCCGGGCACACAGCAGTTGCCCTGCCGCTTTGGTTTCATTTGCGAAAGGTGTAACAGGACGTGAGACTCTCACTTGTACAGAGGGGTCCACATCTGAAGGGGAACACGCGTGTCGTCTGCTCGGCTACACCGCCAGCCCGCTGCGGCAACTATGAGGTTTCGCGCACGAGCACTGCGGACAGCGCTTTTTTATCGTCTGCCACAAAAATATGAACACGTTCACCTGTCTGTTTCCGCACACCTCGTGATAGCTTTATTAATGTTACACGCCAATATCTTACGCATTTAGTGTGAGGAGGAACACTGAAAACTCGAGCAGACAGAACATCGCTGCTTTACCAGTATTCAAACCTTCGCGACTTCCCGCCGACTGAAAATCGTTTACTTTCAGTTTTTCTTTTTCTTTTTTTAAGCGAGCCAGTGGGCGGCGACCGCAGGCGAGTGAAAGCACACCGTCTCTCTTTTATTCGCTAAAATCTCGCAAGCTATGCTTTTAAGTTTTCGTTGAATCCCGTGCGGTGGCGCTGCAAATAAATGCGCTTGCTGTCAAGTTTTTTTCTCCTTTACTTCATATCTCGCGTAATGTTTTGTAGCAATATGTAGAAACTGAAGGCATATTTAAAAAAAAAGCCAAACAATACAGTTGTACACGTGAAATTTAAAAAAAAATCTATGGTCACAGCGGTGATTCGAACCTGGGTCTTTTTAGTGGGATGCGAGCATTCTACCCCTCGACCACTTCGGCGGAGCTGCGCACGGCTCTTAAAACGACGACAGGTCACAGACTACCGATCGCAGCGCCACTAGCGGATTTGACCCCGTTTGGGCCTCACTTTTTGGATCTCGGTCCGGGCACTCCCCTTGTTCTAGTACACTCTAATTAGGCTAAAAGAAAAAAGCAAAGGAGAGCAACAAGGGACAAACGAAGTTTTTCCAGGTCAGATTTTATTGCAAACAGCATCTGGCCTTAATTTCTTCAAACCGTCCTGCCTTCTTTGCTGGATGCTTGTGTCCACGCAGTGGGCCTACAATAAAGCAATAAGGCGAGAAGTCATACACTGTGCCGACCATATACGAAGTTCACACACACTTTCTCTACAAGCACGAAATAAAAACCGAGTTCACGATATCAAATCATCTTTGTGGCTGGTTATGAAACAAAAGGATGACAAAAATAACGATTCAGCACCAATCTCCCATACGGAAAATTTGAGTTATCGGCCAACAGCCGACTTTCTTAGTGCACATATACTCCGCCGTTCAGGACCGAGAGACAAACAGAAGGGCGGACTGACATGAACAGTAAATCTGTAGCATTCTATATTATTAAAGCGAAATACTTTTTGCTATTGTTGAGCGATTTTCGGTGTGATTCCGCGTGTCATTCGAGGGAAGAACGAATACCCCATGCCAAGTCGCACAAAATTTAGTTCTGTTGCAACTGTGCAAGACTACAAGAGTCTACAGGGAACGTGTTCGCCGGCTCATCTATCTCTCCGAATGCCCTTCCTCAGCGACCAAAGTGAAAGTGCAGGAACGCGAAAATCTGCCAGCAAAAGAAGATACGAACGCGAGCGTCTGTTGGTGGTTTACGGGCCCGGCGTTTCCCGCGACGAATGCGGTGACGGCTTCGGAAACCGATGAAACGCTGATAGCGAATGTATGCAGGTCAATACGTTCGACTAGTTATAGGTCCGTTCGATTCACCTGCACCGGTCGGAACCAATTCACGGCTGTGCACGCGAAGTTCAGAAATTGTGCAGCGTGAGTTCAGCGGTGCAGGCACAGCACGACACCCGAAACGAATGACGATGTGCCGACAAGGTGCAGGCCTTATTTCTTTTCGCTTAATTTACACCGTTCAGCAAACACTGACCGATGGCAAATCGAACATGCGGACAGTTTATGAGGCGCAAACAACTTGGCAAAACACACCGCATTTGTAGAGGCGGGTACGGCGCCTAAGCCACCTACGTTCAAGTGCTGCGTCGTCTGCTCAGCTGCACGCGCGCCTGCACCAAGCCGGCACCGTCAGCGAAGGAGGTGCAGGAAAATCATGAACCGGTGCTGCACCTCTTCTGCACCTTTCGAAACGAATGGCAGGGTTCAGCGGTCGTCATTGCTGCACCGCTGAAACGAATGGCAAGGTGCAGCACCTCGTGAACTGGTTCACGTGGTGCAGGCGAATCGAACGGACCTCATATCATTCGATTGGTGAACCACGCTTCGACTACGTACGAGAATAAACAAACACTCGAATTTATCGGCTTTCGCTTGCATAACCCGGCGTAGCTGAACGAAGCCTGATTCATTTTTTTCTGTGCAAGTTGTCGTGTTTACTTTGCTCAAACTACCTTTCATCACATGAAAAAGTCAATAATTTCACGAAATATGCAGCGGTATACTCAATCCACTCGCAATACAACGGGTACTCACCTCAAAAACACGGGGAGAAATATTCTGCTCCAAGCAATCTCGTTTCACTTGTGTTATCCAGCGTTTCCGTTCCCTAGAGCAAGTCGGGAGGTGCGACAATCTCCAGTTGGCTTTGCATTGCGGCACGCAGTACCCTGTTATTGTGAATGCGCTTATTGTGAATGCGCTTAGCACGAGGATGGTGTCGTAGCGGAAGCTACGTCTACGGTGTAGTCAAACGCAGCTCATACTGCATCTTGCACACTTGCACCAACATTCAGCTGGTGCAGTGCCGCGGAGCAGGAATGCCTGGCCGCAAGAACCAACATGGCGCTTGTTGCCATGGAAAACGGGGCTGGCAACTTAGTGTTTTAACGGGCGGCGGCAAGTGGTGGGTCTTTTTCCTTCCTCCGTGGGTGGGTCAAAGGCTGAGACATAGCCTCCTATATTTTTTTGTGCCCGCGCATTAGCGCTAAATACATACGCGCCATCCGTCCCTTATAGTTTTGGCGCTCGCCGCCAGATGCCGCACCGATCCCATAATAACAGCAGACGACGCGGCCTATGCACGCTTGCGTTTATGACGGTCTAGAAACCGTCTACATTGCATTGGATTATGCGTATACGTTAAGAAGTGCGCACACACCAAATTTTTAACACAAGCACTGTATGCAGAATGCAATGTGAGCTTTGTTATTTGATTTCGCGCTCAAAGCTTGAGCACTTTTCGAGACAATGGTTTGACATGAAAATCTTTTGCCAAGTCGTGTTTGTCAGTCACACTCGTCGCGAAGTTCAGAAAAAGTGGGCGGAGAAACTTCACGAGCACAACCTCCAAAAGTTTTTTATGATGTCCCGGGGTCGAGCACTTGAGTTTGTCACGTTTCTGTAGTATTTGCGCGGCGTTGTCAACGGCAGCCTTCAGTGGCTGATTCATCTTTCTCGCTCTTGCGAGGAAAACTTCCGCGTAATTCTTTAGAGAATTTAGAACCATTACGAGCTCAGTTGACGGATACAGGAGTACACCTGGGTGGATATCTCCACATTCAATCAGAACATGCTCCGCCGTTTCCTTATCTTTCCCGCAGCATGTGCATTGTTCTTCTTCTTTACTGAATCTTGCTTTATAACTACGCGTTCTAAGGCAACCCGATCTCGCTTCAAACAGTAAAGCGCTTCCCCTTGAATTATCGTAAAATGCCTCCCTCCTTATTTCATTTTTGCCCTTTCGGTAGTTACTCAAAGCCGGTTTTTTCTCCATAGCTGCCATCCATTCTCTCGTTTTGCGCCTCGGCGCTCCGCCAGGAGCGCTCGCATCCCATAATAGCTCGGGGGACGGCGCTGAGGGACCGACCGCTCGGGCACAAAGTTATAGAGGAGGCTATGGCTGAGACCACCTTAAAACACAGAGACGCGCGCACATGAAGGCTCCCTACTGGCCACGCAATAAAAGGTTTGGCTCTTTGCGGCTGTACCGCGTTTTAAAAAAAGAGAACTGCGTTTTCGCTTAAAAGCAGAGCGCAGAACAACCGTATCACGGACAGCCGATTGTGTTCTGTCGCTGTGCTATGCTGCATATCGCAGATACCGCGGCAGTTTCGAAATGCTCATCGGCGTCGCCACCGCGTGCTATCGAGCGGTTGTGCGAGAGTTAGAAACTTTTGTGTACGTAGGCTAAAGGAAAGAAATGGCTTCGCGGTGGGCATTTCAGGAAATATTTTCAGTGGCACCGAGTTTCTTCCTTTGTTGGCGGCGATGGCACATGCCAGGGGATGCAAATTTGTAGCTGGTGGTTAGTGCGTAGTTACGCCGTCGTCCCTGGCAGGTATCAACGGTGTTTCACTTTAAATGTTGAGTTCAGCTTGCTTTTGAACTTTGAACGAATCTTCCAGGAGTGAGTGGATGTCTTTTGCACACGCTCTCAGTGATGGCCAGCATGCACAGCAACCCATTTTTAGGTGATGTTTGTGGAAGCAATGCTGATTGTTGGCCTAGTATTAAACAACCAATATCATTCACTGTCATACCCAGACACCTTGGCTATTGGCTGCGTCACTAAAAATGCTATGCCACAGCCTCACATACTTTGCACTTATAAATAAGTATAATAAATGAAACCTTGTATAATAAATGAAATACTAGTACCATTGTTTAAACAATGTCTTATAAATGCAAAAATATTGTCACACTACTTTCTTCCTGTATTGATAACTGGCCATTAACTGTGCGTGTCTCATCTCTATGGATTCGCGTCTTCGAAGTCTATTACCATCTTTATTATGCAGCTCACTTGAGTGCACTCATAAACTATTGATTTGGCAACCTTTGCATCAAAGGCAATTTCTAGTTTAGAGTGGTAGGTGTGCTAGGCAACAGGGACAGCTTATAGACTCATCCTAAGTGTGTCCAACTCGAAGCTATTATCCTACAACACATATGTTAAGATAGGTGATAGGCAAGTTTCTGGAGTCCAGTGCAGAGACAGACAATAAAAATGTTAATGTCTTTGAAGATTCATTCGTGTCTTCAAGTACCACACACAAAGAGTATGTGCACCTTTCTAGTTTCCACAATTTAGTCTATTATCAGAATGGTAAAGAAACAGTGAGACGCAAGAGTAAGCTTCTCGCAAGCTTATTCACAGAAAAGATATCATGCCAGCAAGTGAACATGATACTGCTAAAGGCGGCACAGAATTGTACACAGGCAAATAAAAAATGGGCTGCCGCTTTTTTATGGACAACTGATGCTATACAGCATGAGTGCACTCGTGCGTTGAAGAGGCATTAAAGCCGTGCACTTGTGCACTCCAGGGAGCATGTTTCTGAGGAACTTTGATGCTTCTTGAGGTGTAAATGCACACTGTCAGGTACACATAGAGTTGTTCAACTATAGGAAAATCATGTCAATCATATATTTGCTCTTTGCCTGAATTGGCAGTAACTAACTGTGTAGCTGTACCACAAAATTGTATGTATATACACTCATACTACCTCTATTTTCATGAAAGCATGCAGTTTCCCAACAGTGTGCATTCAAGCTTTTTTTTCATTGCTTCATGCTTACCATCACAGGCATTCCAAATTTTTGAACATGCAGTTTTAATAAAACGGATTTTCAGTGCTTAAGCTATTAATGCTAACAACCTTCTCTGGCATTGTTTGCCTGAATGACCACATTGCTTGAACAGCATCAAGAGCCAACAGACTCTTTAGAAAAAAGCGGTTCTGGTTGAACACCTTAAACAATGACACATGGTTCAACATGGTGATGCCTGAAAAAATCAGTCACAGCAAGATTTTCAATCGCACAACAAATTACACTAAAATAGTGCCATAAAAGGATGCACTTGATGCTTACATCCTGGGATCTCTTCGTTGCAACAGAAACATTTAAGCAAATCAAAATACAGCGAACTAATAAGAAAAAAGAAATCATCACAGTCTAAGGACATGTTTTCATTGCAATCACACAATCAATAGTTCATGACACAGTAAATGTGGAAAATCACTCTGCACATTCAATGCATGCATGTGCTCGTCAATCAGCTCTTGGAAAACTTTCACCTCCTACATTGACATCCGCATTGTGACTTAATATTTTTATTCGTCTCGACTAGATGTCGACTATTCGACTATTCGTCTCGACTCGACTCGTCTTCGACTAGATGCAAACATTCGAGAATTCTTCAGGAAGCTTTTGCATAGGCTGTACCCTTCTGCACACGATCTTGAGTGATCATCTGTTGCAACTAGAATGCACTAGAATGTGGTAGTGGGTCCACACAGGGCTCTGCGCTGAGGCATTTCTTTCTGAAAATCCAGGCAGTGCCCCTGTTGCTTTCACCTGAACGTTACCATGGCTACCGTTGATGTTTCCATAGTTATGATCACGCGCAGCAGCCGCCACCGGCAGCTGTGGCGTGGGCGTTGCATCTCAAGTGTATTCCACAGCACTGCAGCAGCATGCAGCAGCATTCGTGCAAAGCCATGCACAGTGTCGCACCATGTCTCTTGAATAATTCAACTAATAGAAGGCACTACATTAATTTCGCTGAACACCCTGCTTGTAGCTAATAGCAGCAGGGCTAGCTTCATCGCATTCGATTCTTTTTTTTTTTTTTGCACCAACAAAGTTGAAAGTAGCTAGCGAACAAATGGTAAAGAAAATCAACGCGCGAGCGGCGAAGCCTCAAGCAGACGATACTGCGCCGAGCAAACGACAGCCTCGGCGCTCTTTTAGTCCCAGGCATGCCCACGAGCGCTGCCGGCCACTGCTGCACCGGCCCAACACCAGATCACACGAAGACGACTGCAGTGCCACCGCAAATTTTCAAGTCTTTTTGCTTCACCCGCACTGCTTGCTATCCGCTCGAGTGGACCCACTTTCCCATTCTAGTACACTCTACCGCAACTGTGATTAGTGATAGCTTATGCGCCTGTGACTTGAGCTTCCAAATAGTCACCCTATATGACTACAAAATAAATATGACATGTCAGCTAACCGCATCAGCAATAACAAAAAGCATATGAATACCTAAAAGCAACATATTTCATATGCACTCTCTACAAAACACTGTCATAATTATGAAAACGACAGTAAACAATCTTCCGGTTCAATATTTCTCATAGAGAAATAACCGAGCACTTGTACAATGTGAACATGCTGCCACAAGAACTTAGCTGTATTGAACGAGCTGGGTTGGCTGATTTCTCACTCGTCCTTCCCACCCTTTCTCATGGCGGTCCTCATCACGTCAGCATTGGGGTGCAGCCAGCAAATGAGCACGTGTGCAGCGGTGTTAAAGCAGCGCTCTGATGAGGTGGTAGGCTATCTTCCTCTAGTGATAAAGTAGCAAGACACCTCTTGAAAGCTTTCGTTCTGGCCGGTAGTCTACGAAATGGCACGCTAGAAAATGAAAATAATGCAAAGGACTAATCGGCAGGCTCAGTCACAGCGCATACGAGGAGGATTGCTCAGGCATAAGAAAGAGGCGTGAGAATTGTTTTTCGAAATGGACAGCTCGCATGGTGCGCAGCTCTGTAGTATTTGCAAATTGTGATCACCATGGTCTACTGTACAAATCAGCAAGCTCATTTGGAGGTTTTACAGAAAAAAGTCGGAGCCTGTTTCACTGGCCCTTTAAGATTCATGAAGACATGTCTCTACATATATTTTTTACACATTGCACTGTCAGCCTACGCGAAATACAACCACATTCCATCGATGCACAAATAATATTTACTGCAGTCGAACCCATGTAAAAGACGCTGATGTAAGAGACCAATGGGTATAAGAGACACCAGTGTGCCCACAGTAAAATACGGGTTGATAAGAAAATGCATACAAAGTACTCTCCTCATACAAAAGACAAGAATTGCAACCCGAAGCATGCCTCTTATAAAGCAGTTTAACTGTATATGACTTCCTGTGTGACAGATAAGATCTTTCTTTTTAAAGGGCCACTCATCAGGTCTGACAATTTTGAGCTGACAAGCGCAATGCTTGAATGAGGTGTTCATGATCATGTATGCCAAAATTTGCAATGCTGAGCGCCACGTAAATGGGCCAAAATTCAAGATGAACACTACTCCCTCTTTCTCTCGCGGGTGAGCGCCCAGAGAATAAGGGCATGACGTGCGCATATGAATAGCCCTACGTACACGGCAATGCAGTGACGTTGGTGCTCTATGTAGACGACTATGCTCTGACGTTGCCAACAGTGGCATGTGACATGGCGAAAATTATTTAACACAACATGCGTAGTTTATGTATTTGTTGCTTGAAGAGATTAATGAATTTCTGGATAATTAATGAGACGCAATAAAGCAATGTGAGCGTTTTTTTTCATTTTTTTTCTCATGAATTGCAACGAGATGCAGGGCTAATGCGCCGGTGTTTTACATGCATTTGTGTCCCCGCGATTCGGCGGTCAGCGCATCAAGCAGACGACAGCCATAGAACGCTCCTAGGTATTCCCGCACTCATTGTGCTCATCTATTCTACCGCGTTTAATGCGGCGTTTCTAAACCATCCCACAGAAACAGGCAGTAGACCTCAAAAGAACGCTGGTAAAAAAAAAATTATGCTTGCGTGCGCGGGGGTTGGGCTTGTTCGGGAACGTCGTGCACACGTAACCTCTATGTTGGATGCTGCAGCGGGTAGGAAAGAGATTTAGCTTGCGAAGGCTTCGCGGAGGAGTGGCAAGCGTTTCGATCTTGCCTCCTCTCAGTCTCATTTTGCACCACTTCAAAAAAGAAGTTTTCTCAGCTCCTAATGAACCGATTAACAAAAATTTCGTGGAAAAATGTTTCTCATCGAACACCCAACAACTCCCACGGTCTAACTAAAATTTGATGTGGGGCGTGGTGAGTGGCCCTTTAATGTGGGTTACTTCATAAGTAGACATTACTATAATTTGCAATGACTTGCATTTATTCATTCAATTAAAATCTCATTACTAATTAGTGAATTTATCACCTTGAATTTGATAGTGCATAAAAGCCACACAGTAATTAAGCGACATTTATTTAATACATATCTTCAACTGGCTTAGAGTGCTCAGCATGTACGAGGCCCCGTGCACCAGCCTTTCAATTAAATCAAAATGGCAATTAAAGAGAACCATGCCAGACATGAAGCCAGAATTACACAGTGTGTCTGCCGTTTTGGTCCAAAAATCTTTTGACAGTGTTTTGCTATCAGTGAAAAATGATCCTGAAGCATAAGTTGAAAATACCTGACCATATCTTGGCTGCAGGAAGAAATGAAAAAAAAAACTATTGTACTGAAAGAACTACCCTCATCTGCCAGTTTGTCTAAGCAAAAATGATTCAATCACTTCAGCTCACCCAAACAGATGAAACTGTGGCATTATGAAAAAGTTTGACGTAGCGACATACGGACTTGAGAAGGCACCTATGGACACGAAACAGCGCTACGTGTGTGTTGACCATATGTACCTTCTCATGTGTCGCTTCGCACTGCATCAATACTTTTCAAATGCATCACCCACATTGCAACTCTTGCGGCATTATGCCCCGACTTCCTGAGTCACAACGAATTGAGATGTTCTAATGCATTTACCCCTGTACAACCAAACTATAAGATTAGATGCTCTTAAAATTGTGTAGCCAAGTTCACTAGCGGGCAAAAAGTGGTGCTATTTAAATCAAATACCATGTCAAGTGACTCATACTGAGAAACCTGTAGACAAACCTGTAGCTCTGTTGATTGATGGATGAGTATACTGAGGCAGTAGTTGAAATTATGTAGAACTTCAATCATCTGCATATGCCCTGCGATTATTGACTTCATGGAAATAGATACCTCATGTTAGTAATCTTAACTTACCAAATGAAAACTGAATGACAGAAGTATACATTTAAGGGGTCGTTTTTTTTTTTTTGCTAGACACAAGAAAACAATCATTCCAAGGAAAGTAAGGGCATGGTTGTTTTTTACATTGACTTTTGATTGACTTTTCTTAGCATATGATTGTCCGTTAGATCTCATTATTAAATGAAAACTCCTGTTTCAAATAATTGAAAATAAGATTTTTAAAGCTCCTACAAAAAGTAATTATCTTTTACTGCTAAGAATTCAGCACCTTTTCTTGCTTTGCAAAATCTGGAGAATGTGCAGTATGCACAGGCAGCAAAAGCTGTTGCACAAGACCCATTTCTCCTATGAAAGCTCTTCAGCATTCAGCTTTGAATAGATGGCTTCACAGCAGGACTTGAGTGTAAAGAAACATAAGCAGTCACGGTGCAAAGATCACTTCAATGAAAAAAAATAATTGCAGTTGATTAGATTCAACAGAGGTCAATTTCACTGGTTCAAGGTTTAGTATGCTTTTTTCACAGGATTTCTATCTTATGCCACAGCCATAACATTTCTTCAAAAGGCAGTCAAGGAGCAAGCTCCCGTTGCGAATATTTTTGTTCTTTGGTACCATCTATTTCTCATGCACTGCCAAAAGTGTGGATGCAGTAGGTTGACTTGGATACATTTATCGATTTCACTGTGTATATATTATGAACATCTGGGCAAATCTGTTTTGGTCAGCTTTGCAACAACAAAGATTTACCACTAAATCTGTTTAGTTTGTGCACCCAAACATCACTGGTAGGCACTTAATGTGCTATGATTCAGAAGTGTTGAACCCAACAGAGACGTAACGAAAAAGGTAGGCACTAACCTGCCTGTCTTTCTATGGCATCTGTGCCATTTTTCTTTTTCTTTGTAGCGGACTAATACCGGCTAAGTTACACGATTTAGCATTAACCCAGACTATAAGTGGTGGAAGTTTTACTTATAAATTACACGTTAGTGATCCCAGTCTGCCCTATTGATGATACTTTGCTTCAAAGTGTCCTGTTGACCTGCAAGAAATAACTGCTTTGTAATGACATCAGTAAACGCACAAGACACAAGCCAGTTACTTTGTCCTAGCAGTTATAGTAGTACTTAAAAAGTAAGTACTGCCGCCAATGAGAAGAGCACAATTGTCATGCACAGCACACGACATAATAGCAGAGCTTTCTTGTCCGGCAAGTCAGTTGGCTGAAGTTTAAATGGCTGGGCTATGTATCATCCGGGCACGGCCAGGGGAGGGGAATGACATACAGGAAAGTCTGTCTCAAAAGTTCTTGGAATTTTCATTTCACTAATAACTGTTCAGTTTACACTTTTTTCATACCTTTTCAAAAAAACTCTCACCCTGGTTTAATGCACTAATGTTTCACGTAACCAATGACAGGCTCCTTCAGCGTGTTCTTTTACCCTATCCAGCATCTCATGAAGAGTTTATTTGATTATTGGGGACAAGAATTGTCTGGTGGTACCATGTAGAGGCTTTACAGTGGCTGTAGCAGTGCTGCCATTTTGGGCTGCAACTTGACGACCATCAGTGCAGCATCTCACTTATCAAGACTATTGGCACCATTTTTGCACCAACTTTGGTCATTATAAGATTCTTCGTCAAAATACGTTGAACGATTGTTTAGGATACTCCACACTCCTCTGTAATCAACTGAACACTGAATCGTCGATCCTTGTCTAAAACTTGATGTAGTTTTTGTGCCGAGTCGCCCATTTGTGATTTCAATGAACGTCCAGACTGGTCATCGTCGTTTCACACCTTCCTGGAACCACATCAAAGCCGGGCTTTGTTTCACTGTCTTGTCACCTTTCTGAAGCACTTTTAGCTACTCTGCCCTGTTTTGATCTTAGTTTCACACAAAACCTAATTGCATAATACAGCTCGAAAAACTCATCCATTTTATTTCTCTCGACGATGGTGCATTAGTACCTTTGTACAATGGCATGACCTGCCTCAACAACTGCCCACAGGCAAATGAAACTGGACTCATATTGAAGATAACTCCCCCCCTCTCTTAAGTGCTGCCCCAACAGGCAGTGCTACAAAAAAGGAACTTTTAGACAGACCCTGTATACAAATTCCAAGTTAAAAAAAATAATTGCATGGCAAGATCCTTTTGGTTGCAGCCTGCATGTGTGCTAATATCATTAATTCAATTTCTAGAAAAAGAAAGTGTCCACTCTTCATTTGGCAGTATGTACCAAATTCATGACCCTGTAGTGCCACCATAACATGTCTTGCATGCCTAGTCAATAGACAGCCCCAATGGCGCATCTTGAGAAGTAACTTGAAGGCACTTGCTGCTGCAGTTGTCTGTTGCTGGACACCACTGTGCAGCAGACTCACAGCCCATGAAGCTTTGTCAGCCGCTCGTGAACCTGCGAGGAGGAACCCGGAAATGCAACACACCTGCATGCTCTTTCTCTCAAAACTGCACCCACGGCAGGCAGCCATAAGCAAAGATACATCATTAGTTCCAGGATGCGTGTAAATTAATCTTTTAGCCAACTTGGTGCCAGTGTCTATTCAAAATGCACACCGTTCAGAGATTGATGTGTGGCATTAAATCTTACAGTATGCTCAATCACTAGAGATACTTAACTGTATCATGCCAGAGGCTCTGATTAAGTGTCAAAATTGTACCGATATAATGTGAATTGAAGATCTTGGAAACGAAAGTACTATTTAGAGTCGGGTACAGCACACTTGTATTTCACTCTCTTGCAAAAGCATAGTGGCTTAGATTTACACGAAACTTGTAGTGACTGGTTGTTCTGGTTCCTTTTGACAGACTAGTGCCCCGCATAAGCATTGTTTCGTTATCTATATGCTATTAGAGGTCCTTCAATTTGAATGGTGCTCATTGTAGTGTTCCCTTTAGTGGTAGACGATACTGTACATGCATGCATTACTTAACCCTAAATTGCCATGTTTCAATTTGTGAGCAATGCACATATTCGTGGCGTTATTAAACCAGTGCAATACAGTCTATCCCGGATATATCGAACTCCAAAAAAATCTCAAAATAGTTTGCATATCGATAAATCCAAATACGAAATATGCGTATTTAGGGCCTACATTAAAGAATTTCGGGCCTCGGAAATTGTCACAAGTGCCAACATAAAGATTTGTTCACAGTATAATTAAGAACAAGGCGTGAACTGCAAGTTACTGCACTCTATTTCGCATAAAAATAGCCCGTAAACTTGTCTTGCTTCTTGCCATCCATCAAGTTCCAGTCATCCTTAATATCACTGAATCTGTTCAAATAAGTGAATTCAGCTCATTAGGCCACAACAGCGTCGGTTGATGCAGAACGCCAATGCAAGCTTTGTAGCGCGGCAAAAGATTGATTAGTGGCAGCAGCGAGAGTGTTTGCATATTTATAACTACAGGGGTACACTTCCGGGGCACCGACAATGGCAGCCATGATTTCAGCATCGATACAGTCAGAAACAGCTACATCGTCACCTGCACCAATGGAGTTGCTCACTTTCAGAGATGATGCCCAGAAATGCTTATAAGTACCAGATATCATTGAAGAACTGCACGCCATTTTCAGCGTTCATGATGCACTTGAAGTTGTCCCCTGGCCCGCAAGAACGGTTCACAATGGTGCATTACCTAATGTCGCTGCAAGCGTCAGTCATTATTTTTATCATTACGAGTGGTTGAACGTTCACTTCACCTCCCAAAAGAGGATTCACGAGGTTGTACATATCGAAGGAAAGGCCATGCTTTGCAGGCATGCATGCCAATGTGCATCAAAAAACAAGGAAGGGAATGTGAATGTGCACATTGCAACGAGATTGCTGAGTCATTTTGCATTATTATTTTGGTGTCTTTGGCAATCGGTCTTCTTGAAAAACCCTATGCTCACGCATTGAGCTCTGCAGATCATTCATCCAACATACCAGCGCACTAGCAAATACTACTCAATGCACCAGATTGGCACGATAGGATAACATCGCCTTTTCGTCACCTGCGTGCAGAAATAGATGGGAACTTGTTAGAACACAGCCAAAAATTGAACAATAGTATGTGAAGAATAAAACGCATCGTTGGCAAGTAGCATCGCCCCTTTTCGAAAAAGAGCCATTCTGGCGACCTAAGAGTCTGGAGGCCGAGGGCTATTGTATGGCTTAAGGCCGGCGACGTGGACGATGTCACGTCCACGCCGGCGCATGTCGTCGGATGTGGAAAGTGGCTCAATGAGAAAATTCACCCGCGAGGTTTGCTCCAAACGCGGTAAGGGCTCTCGTACTTTGGGACAAGTTTTGAGGAAAGGCCGGGGGTTTGGTAAGGAACAGCCAGCCATACAAGTGATCCCGGAGAACAGCTGTGGCTTCTTGAAAAGTCGGCATTGTTTTCTTTCTGGTGCTGCAGTTCTTTTGACAAAAGGTGCGTGCGAGTTCACGGCACTCTTCCACTTTTCGGCAGCTTCAGACACAGATGGGCATTTGGATGCATCAAGACGGTATGAAAGGAGATAGTCGATGGTGTGGGAAGGTTTGCGTACATAAAGAAGAAAGGTGAAAATCCAGTGGTAGACTGTGCCACGGTGTTGTATGCGAACATGATGAATGGAAGAGTGCGATCCCAGTTAGTATGATCAGATGTCAAAACATCGCGAGGATATCGCCGAGGGTGTGGTCAGATCTCTCCGTGAGCCCGTTAGTCTGTGGGTGGTACGCCGTGGTCTTGTGATGAATAAAATGGCATTCAGAAAGCAGAGCCTTGACGACTTCTGATAGGATGGCTCGACCTCGGTCACTTAGTAACTCTCGAGGTGCACTGTGTCGTAGTAAGAAGCGATGGAGGACGAAGGACGCTACATCTCGCGCGGTGGCACTTGGAAGGGCGGCGGTCTCAGCGTAGCATGTTAAATGGTCCACAGTGACTATCATCCGCGGATTTTCATCTGATGTTATCAGAAGGGCCATATTGTAGTAACCTTCTCTTCGAGTTCGTCTCGCTTTCAAGGATAGTCGTTGCTCCAAGATTGATCCAGTAATCCAACGTCTCAGCATTCACGGCAACAACGCCGCGCTCTTTATAGAGCCTCTGCACGTCTTTAGCGTGTTGCCTGATTCGTTCCGGTAGGTTTTTCGTCTCACCGATACACGAAGAAGGGCACTCGGCGCACGGGATGTCGTAAACGACCCGGGGGTCCTGTTCATTGTTGGCCGGTCCTTCGTGCGGGGGAGGAGGCGGCTCAGCGTACACGAAGTCGCGTGCATGATGCGAATCTCTTCTTTTTTGAAGATCAGCGCCAACATCTCGCTAGTTCCTTGGACGTATGGGACCGGAATGCGTTTCGGAGGGCTGACAATTAAAGCTGATTGGGATTTCCGTATCCTCTGTAGCTCTGCGCGGCGGGTGGCGGCCCAAATGAAGTTTTCGGGGTATCCATTTTTTGTAAGGTCCGCAATTAGGCGGGTCTCTTCTTTTATGCGCTCTGTGCCATTGGAGCATATGTTCTTAGCTCTCTGAAGTATTGTGGTCACAAACGAGGCCTTGTGACAGGCGGGATGGGAAGAGTCATGCTGAAGGTAGCGGCCGGTGTGCATTGGCTTCCTGTGAATAGAAACTCCAGGCCGTTGCGCTTTCTTGCCACCTGGACGCCGAGAAAGGGCAGGCAGCGGTCACTTTCACACTTGTCCGTGAATAAGCTGGGTGCACGGAATTCAGACGCTGTCTGAAGTTTTCAATTTCAGACGTCTTCATGACGGAGAAGCAATCAAGCAATCGTCCATATACCGAAGAAAAAGCTTGGGTCACGGCGAGAAGGAGATGAGTGCTTTTTCTTCTATGTGCTCAATGGTCAGGTTTGCCATCGTGACGGAGATGGAAGCTCCCATCGCGGTTCCACTGCTCTGCCTGAAAATTTTTCTCTTGAGGGGGAAGTTCCTATTAGACAGGAAGAATTCTAGTAGACGGCAGAGCTCGTCAACAGCCAAAGGAGTCCTTTCACTGAGGCTTTCATCACCCTCAAGCGCATCACAGGTTGAGGACACAGCTAAGGGCTCTGGCACAGTGGTGAACAATGAAACGACGTCGAACGAGACCAGGCTCTCGTTATCGTCGATGCTCACCTCTGATGCTAGCTGCACAAAGTGGCTGGAGTCACGGACATGAGTTGGTGTCGTCTGGGTTAGGGGGGCGAAGATTCGGTGTAGAAAATATGAAAGGGCTTGGCATGAGGAGGAAGTGAAGTCTACAATTGGTCGGAGGGGGACGTCAGGCTTGTGAATTTTCGGTAGTCCATAGAAACTCGGTGTGGATCTGTTACGGCAGATTAGTCGCACGTACAGTGTTCCGAGATTCGGATAATGTTTCAAAATTTTAGCGAGTAGCTTGTTTAACTGTGTCTGGGTTTGCTTCATTGGGTCCTTTTGTAGCTGCATGTATGTGTCCCCTTCTAAAAGAGCTGGAATCTTCCGATCGTAGTCCCCGCTGTCCAACACCACCGTCGAATTGCCTTTGTTGGCGGGCAAGATGACAATACTCTTATCCTGTCGGAGTATCCGAAGTTCCTAGTTCTCCTCCGCGGTCAAGTTTTTTTCCTTTGTAACGGTAATTTCAAAAGGATCCCAATTGATTTCAGCCTAATTTTTTCTCTGGCGCTCGGCCTCACGTTTTGGATGGATTCCTCATCAGCCACGACAAGTTTACGTAGACAGGGCGTCGTTGATATGTTATAGTCATCTCCCTTTGCCAGAATAAAAGTTTGTGATCAGTGAGTGGACGAGACAAAGATTAGTGACAAACCTGGTATTTTGGATGCTTTAGGGAGAATTCCGGTCCCACAAGTAGGGAGGTTTCTTATCCTGCGTGGTTCAGTGCTTTTTCACCGTCGGTGCCGCAAAGTTGTCTGCGAACGCGTCGACCGCAGACATTAACATAGGGATGTGGTGGTCAAGTTGACACTTGGCAAAGAACAGGTCCAATTCTTTTTTCCGTAGAGAGGCATTAATTTCAGGAAGGTGGTCATTGATCAGTCGCTGTTCGGCTCTTGTGACGACTTCCAAGCCTTCAGGAGTCGAGTCGAGACAGGTCGTTTTAGGCGCAGGATTTGAGGAACGAGTTTCCTTTTTTTGCAGGTGCGGTTGAAGTCGAGGTGAGTCTTGAAGACAGAGATGCCTTCCTTAATGCGTATGTAGAGCTTCACGAGCTGCATGATATCGCGTCCGAAGTCTTGGCTTATTGACTTGAATTAACCGCCCCACGAGTGCTTTGAATACGCCACTGATATGTAGTCCCAACTTCTCCTGAGGAAGGAACCAAGACTATTCCTTAAAATCGAAATTCTTCACAAACTTTTTGGTTGGAGCTTAAATAATTTCCCAGTTTTTATACCCAACCAGACGGACATCTGTCAAATGTTTAACATTCAAGTGACCTACATCGTACAAACTAACATAAGGCCTACAAGATTGATGGCAAGACACATACAACATTCAAACTTGGAGGGTTAACAGACTGCTTGGAGTTGCAGGATCCAATCCTTTTTAAAAAAGGGAAGGGAGGTGTTGAGGGCAGCCCCCCAAGTGGCACGAAAGCAGCCATAGACTGGCGGGACCCACTGGGTGGCAGCCATAACAGCGATTACGCACCTACACTACCTAAGCTAGTATCAGTGAACGGTTACCCAGTTACCCCGACTGCAGTTGTTGCACCACAGCTACGACACATAGGTCATGATACGTCTTCTGCAACTCGCGCCTTTGATCAATAAATATTCAGCTAGAGTTTTGAACACTGGCGCTAGCTGACATGAGGCTGATAGTAATGCTCAAGTTCAGTCATTGGAACTATTAATTAACTAAAAAATGTAGAGGTCACTCACATTCTTTCAAGAAATGCAAGGGTTTTCACATTTGGCATAGCACTAACATAATTTTTAATGTACACATACTTCATTAACTAGGTGGTATTATGCCTTGCCAACTATTTATCTCGCACCCTGCTTGCTTACACATTATGTGCATGCTGCACATTTTGAGACCCTGGTGGTTCTTGGCATTTCAAGTTCACAAAGTCCTGAGTGGCACAATATGCTGCTCAACAATACATGTCTTTTATTCAGAAAGCTTCTTGATGCCATAGATGTTAGCAATGTATATTTCAAGTAACTGCAATGAAATTTCCTTTTATCACACACATGATGTAGTGCGTACTTCAAAAAATGCAATGGCTTCTAATCATCTTTGTAGCAAAAAAATTCCTTTTAGGTCACGCTGAGTGTGGCTAAAGTGACGTGGCTTAATATTGTCTTCACGCTTGTGATGGACTGCAGGGTAAGGGAAAAAGCCAGAGACCACACGGAGTGATATAAAATCAGAAAGACACGTCTTCTTTCTTACCCTGTCGCAAGCATCACGACGTGGCTACAACAGCTTGGCTGAGTGGTTTTAGAGACACATAGTCCCAGTGAATGCAGAATGTGCAAGGTACCTCACAAATAGAGAGGCAGACAAGAATATCAAATATATTGGTTCCAATTTTGTTTTCGTTTTTTACTTTCACTTTCTCATTGTACTGGCAAAAGCCACCTTTAGTCTTACTTGTCGATCGCCCTAATTATACGATAGAAGATGCATGCCCAGGAAAGATATACAGCAAACCTCGTTAGTGCACACCCGCTTTAAGTATAGGCGTATAAACCGAAGGAGCAAGAGGGGCGGAAGCCCCCCCACTGAGAAAAGTTGGGGAGCTGAGTCCCTACACTTTCGACAGTGGTTACTGTCGGCTGCACGCTGAAGAAAACAACAACTAAGGCACGATTTTCGTTCACCACTGTATAGTCACTCAATAATATTGTTACGAGAAAAAGAAAATATTATGAGGCAAAGGCACAATGTAGTGATAATTTTCCAACATTTCAGCAGTGACAATTTAGCTTGAAGGCTTTTTATGACGCTTTCCGCCTTGTGCAGTAGTACTGTAGAGCAGGCTAGCGCTAAACAGGGGCCCTACATATCACATCACTTGTTCATGTTTTTATTCTGCTGCGGCTGAGGGATGCAGTTATTGCTGAAAACAAACAAATCTTTTGTGGACCGGTCAAAGCAATTGCTCTGTCAGGAAAATAATTTTCTTTCATAAAAAAGGATTATCATCACCCCTGCTGTATCGAAGCTACTGTAAGCACATGATTGCGACTAATCTTTAAAAATATTTGAGTTTTGCCATACTGGAAGCGCCAAGAAAAGGTTCCATTTTATTCTCCGATAAATCTGATTATCCTTGCTTATGATAACTTGAAGCGATGGATGCAGCTTGCAAAGCGGTGACGAATAAAACAGTGAACACGAGCTCAGTGGGAAGCTAAAGTAAATAGAAATGCTCGAAATTCCTTTGGTTTCTCAAGGAGTGCTTCACATTTAAAACAGTATTTCTTTGTGAGCTGTTTTAGTAATTAAAAATTTAATTCAGTAATAAAATATTCACCGTTGAGAAGGTCGCCATCAACGTATTTGTATTCATGCGGAAAGTTCTGAGGTAATGCATAAAAATCATCATGTGTAATGTTGTTACATACATCATGCATGACAAACATATACGTGTTGTCTCAGTGCATGCTACTTTTAACTGACTATCCTTTTTTTACGCTATTGAACAAGTGCTTTGTGCATGAAAGATCATATGAAAGTGCTGAATCTTCTCAGACTCGGGCATGGCGGTGTTCGCATGGTTGCAAAGATCAATAATGTCTCCGACGTAACCGGTGAACATTTCCGATGGCTTCTGTGCGCGAGTCCGCAAGCGTTCGGCCCTGGACTCGCGGACAGCAGGTCAACCAAAAAGGTCAGCAAATGACGTTTTGAAGATGGACCACGTTGTAATGTCGTTTTTGTGGTTGTTATACTACATTTTGGCAACGTCAGCGAGGTAAAAGATGACGTTAGTCAACTTGTCCGCGTCATCCCACTTGTTCTTTGCGCTCACCAGTTGGTAGTGGGTGAACCAGTCTTCCACCTCGGTCTCATCAGCTCCGCTAAAGACCTTGGGCTCTCGCAAGCGAAGAACGCCAGGGGTGCTGGAGGATGGAGTGGAAGAGCCAGGTTGCGCGATGTTGGTGGCCATGATGGGGGGTAACGTTCCGTTGGGCAGCTCCAGGTTTAGGCGACGACGAATGGCAGCACCCAGGTTCAGGCGACGGGGATGTCAGCACCCTCCACCAATTGGAAAAAAGTTTATTGGCGTGTGTTGCGATGGCGGCTGTATGATGAAAACACTATCAGGACAGAGCAACGTTCAGGCAGATGCCGGTGATGATCAGCACGAGGCGTGCGAGATGAGCCCAGAACCCAGTACCCAAGCGGTGGCAATGCTGCTTGCCAATGATGCGTTTTCTTCACAAATATTTGCTCTGAAAAATGCATTTTCTGGCCTTCGGGGCAGCGCAGCGTTCAATATAGCAGATGTCCCGCTGTGCAGGAGTTCAATATTTGGGTTCACCGGTTTTATACTTTTGCAGAAAAAAAATCAAGAGGATTCTTCAACTGTTCGATATAGCTAATAATTTGGTATATCTGAGTTTGATATATTCAGAATCGACTGTATCAGCTGCAACATGCAGACTAAACCCTCAGCAATCTTTATGTCTCACCGGGGGTGCAAATGCCTTATTTCCAAGACTGCAGTGGACAACAACAGTTTGCCAGTTCAGAAATGCGCACGCCCTTGGGCTTTCTGCTGTTAACCAATTTCTTTTTTTGTCGGGCAATACATAGTAAAATGGCCCACAAAGCAGCTATCGTTCCATTAAAAAAATATGAGAATAAAAAAGCATAACAGCGCGATCTAGTTAGGGCTACATGTGCCAGGACGAAGTTCTATAAGTCCACTACTACTTGATGACAAGCCAAAGTTTTATTACTACATAAAGAAAGCAGATAACAAAAACACAGCCCTGCCAAGCATACTCCTTGATTCATGACGACAACATATATGAATTATGGGAAACTGATATTTTCAATGTCTGATGCCTTTACTCACAAGATGAAATTAGTTTTTTTTATGACACTGTAACTATATGAAAAGAAAAAAGAACTATACATAGAGCCTCTGCAAATAACATGCACCCGCATTTTTTAAACCCGTTTTCCATTTTTTGGTGAGGATTACATGCGAAGAAACATGATAATTGCTATTACAATAAAGTTTTCCGAGAGTTTGACGAAATGCGTTTTGGTTGTGCAAATGTCTGTGCCTACCCTACCTGTGGCTACAGGTATCAGAAGTCAGTGTGGGTGCTGCGGTGATACTGCAGGTGCCATGACTGCCGGAACTTGCGTGAGCACACGTCACACTGGAAGGGCCGGACCCCCGTGTGGATCTTGACATGCCGGTTGCGGTCACTGTTGCGTGCAAATGCCTTGCCGCACACACCACAGCTGCAAGCAGTGCACTGCATTCAGGCCTTCCACCGAGACCGCTGTACAAACACACTGTTTCTTTTGTTATTTGAAAGATTACCAGCAGTGTCATCTTAGGCATTATTGCGGGGGGCACAGCGCCTCATACAATGAATCCGCAGTCTTGCGGCCAACAATATCAGCTGGTAACATATTCCATTCGACAATGACTTGTGAAAAAAAAAATAATACTTAAAAAGATCCATTCTGGGGTCGTATGGCCGTACTTTAAATTTGTGGTCATGACGAGAGGAATGACAATGCACTGGTTTTAAATATTCTGGAAGAATAATGCCCGTTTTCTTGTGATAGATTGAATAAAATAGTTTGAATCTTAGATTACGTCTTCAACCTTGTAAGTATTGCCAATTAAGTTCTCTTTTCATACATTGAGAGCTTTCAGTTCGGTCATATTTCGCAGAACAAATCTTGCTGCTATTGACTGAAAGCGCTCTAGTGCATGAATGTGTACTTTGTGAAAGGGATCCCTCACAGGACAGGCGTATTCCAGTATTGTTCTGACATAGGCGTAATATGTGGCCTGTTTAATCTCCTTGGTTACATGTTTAAGATTTGTTTGAAAAAGCCTAGTGTTCTTCTAGCTCTGCTGAGAACACTGGCAATGTGTTCAGACCATCCCCCATTCTCAGAAAATGTGACACTCAGGTACTTGTATTTGTGTTCTTTCCTAATAACTTCATTGTTTAAGATGTACTGATTTGTAAACCTATTGACCATTTTGGTTAAACTGATGTGAACGCATTTATTAGTATTTATTACCATATCATTAGTTTTACACCATACCTCTACGTGATTAGAGTTATCCTGAAGCTGGGTGGAATCCGTTTGGTCGGTCAGTTCAGCATACAATACAAAGTTGTCAGCAAACATTCTAATACGACACTTAATTGTATCCGAAATGTCATTAATAAACACAAGAAAGAGAAGTGGGCCGAGTACGAAACCCTGAAGTACGCCTGATGTCACCGAAACTAAACATGAACATGATCCACCTACAACAACTTTCTGTTTTCTTGAAGTTAGATAATTTGTAATACATCGGCAAATGGTTTGATGAATGTTTGAGTTCTGTAGTTTTTGAATGAGAATCGAGTGTGAAAACGATATAACAGACAATCATGACAAGGAAAGTATAGGGCATCTTATTAGGAGTGACTGTAATTTCACATGAAAATGGGATCTGAATCCCCAGCTGAAAATTGGGTTTCCAGCCTGGATTTCAGCTGGAGAAAACTGTTCAGGCAAGAAATTTCTTATTCCCAGCTGGAAATGCCATTTCTGGCTGGAAATGAGACCCTGTCCAGGCTGGGAATGGTATTTTTAGGCTTGGAATCGAAATGATTCCTGACTGGAAAGCCGTTTTCAACTTGAAGCTTTCCAGTCCCAGTTTGGCAGTCACATTTCCAGCAAGAAATTTTTCCATCTTCAGTTGGGAAATAGTTTGCTTATTTAGCATCAAATTTTCCTGTCTCAGAGTGGTTCGATGACAAAAAAAATTTGGGCCAAACAAAAAATTTCACTAAACACAAGTGATAGATTATGAGTATATATCGTGTTCACTTGAATGTAACGTGAGTTTTTTTTCCAGATTCTTGCTAATAAAGTTCCGCGCATTACAAATGGAATATCGAAATTTAATTTTTTCTTCCTAGACGCAATGAAAAGTGACCCCTCGATAATGCAGGCTGTGCAGGATGACTCAGAATATTGATCACATGCATGCATGGCCGTTGGCAGGGGGGTAAAAAAGGGGCCCTTGCCCCCCTCAACACACACCAACATTTGCCCCCACTCAAGATACACCAGCGCTCTTGCCCTCCCCAAGCAGTGGTGCAACCCGACTTTGCTCCCCCCCCCCCCCCCCGCCTCAATACGAAACCCTGCCAACGACCATGATCATACGATACATTGGACACATTTTACCACTGTGATTTAAGGTGCCCCATACAACTGGGAATCGCAAACAAAATGAAAAAAAATATATATATATGGCTAGGGCAGAACTTACTTTTATTTCACCTCATAGTGGTATAGTCATGCACCCGGTCGACACGGCGTTGCAAAATGTTAGAATTGTAGACGTTCAACTAGGAGCTTGCTCAGTTGCTCATTGAGCTGCTGTACCTACGGCTATAGTGTTCAAACAATACTAGTTTTTTCTTTGTGAAAAGAAGCCTTAATTCACCCTTGACTGCCACGATCTAATATTTGTGAGCTTTTCTAGCAGGCTTTTTCTGATGCCGCAGTCACAAACCACGATAAACAATGCGCTGCCGTGATTTTCATTGATGTCTCAGTAGCAATAGTAGCTTTATTGTCATATCATTCCTCAGTGGTTTCTATTGCTATTTTTAGCTGTCAATTAGGCATGCACAATACGCTGGATGAAATTATCGAAGCACAGAAATCAGCCCAGGTGGCTCGACAATCCTGCACTTTGGCAGGCAGAAGAATCTTAGCCATTTCGGGCCTCTATACAGTGCTGGCAGAGGAGAGAAGCCATCAAATGACCAAGTAGCAAAGAGAAAATATTCTTCTTACACTGATCCCTCGCAATATGCATCTGGAGCACAATGAGGGAAGGTGTAGAGTAAGAGTGATTGTGATCCTGAAGAAGATCAAAGATGATCCTCAAATGGTCTGCTTTGTAGATGCAGCACAATATGAACACTGATCTCACTATAGCCAAGGTCACAATCTATACCAGAGGTCAAATCTGCCTGGGACCACCTCTTCTAAAGCAGAGCAGGTTGCTATTGTGTTGGTGCTCTTGAATGACAAAATGACACAAATGACAAAAAGTCCCAAAACCACCATATGATTATGCGAGACGCCGTAGTGGAGGGCTCCAGAAATTTCGACCATTTGGGGTCCTTTAACGTATGTACACCAAAATCGGAGCACAAGGGCCTACAGCATTTTCGCCGATCACGTTGTTCCCGGCACACCTGGGTTCAAGTCTGAACTCAGTCACCAACATCAACGACATTGCCCACTCCCAAGCGCGCATGCTAATTTTCCATACAGGAGGAAAAGCTTTGTCACGGTACACGATTAAAGAGTTCTGAGACACGTTATTCACATTTAATGAATTAACAAAGCACTTCTATCTGGAAAGACGAGTATTTCCTCCAGCACACAAAAAGCTCACGAAAACACAGTCGATGACCTTTACGATCTGAATCTTGCTATTACGCACTGTCTATTTACAAGTGACTTCAACTTGCAGTGCCCTCGCTGCGAGAGAACGTGTGATTTAGAGAACATGCTTTAGTGGTGCCCCTCGTTACATGCAGATAAGGACCTGCTAGAGCAGAAATGGAGCTCGGCCCTCAAGAGCTCAGAATATGAGCATCAACTTTGGGCTGCGCAGAGAGCCTACGATGTTACAATTAGGTTCGGTCTACCTGTTGCCTCATGGGAGCGGCCCGCAGTGTCGCCCTAAGGGTTGGTACTTCTCCGGATCTTTAAATAAAGTTTTTCGTGTCGTACCTTACTCTTTACTATTCATAATGCATAAAAAAATTATTATTTCTTTTTTTTAAGGTAACATCATCAACAACAGCACTCCAGTAGACCAAATAAATCATTGTGTGCCACCGCAGTTTCGTACAACACATATAGCAGGTAGTCGCGGAGCGACTTGCACATGTTTGCACTTAGTGTACGCTAGTCTAGTGATTTTCCTTGAAACGGTTCAATCGTACCTTTAGAACGGTATGAAATCGTACCTTGAAACGGTATGAAACGGTTCAATCGTACCTTTAGAAAGTGTTACGAGTGATCCCAGTATGTTAGAGTGGTTTGTACTGCTGTACTGTGCTCAATGTATTGGACTGAGCACCGATTGAGGAATATCAATTATGTCAACTTTGAGCCTTCCGTTTGTGAGGTAACTTTTGCACCTATATATTTCAAGTATAAGTGCACATTTCACCTGAATGTTTGTACACAATGTTTCTATATGCCCGAAACAGGCGGGTTTGCGCAAAAAGACTTTGTCACCAATATTAATGAGCTGTTCAATGCTTGCGCCAATGACGTGCATGGGTCTTTGGAACTAACGCCAGTAATTACGTATGTGCATGTCAATTGATTTGACGTTCATTCAGACTGGTTTATGGAGGATAAAAAATAATTGTTGCATAGCACCTGCAGTGTAAACCACAGTGCCCATCAGATCTTTCCTAAAAGAAAATGTTTCTTTGCACTGCTACTATTGTTTTGGGTGTATGATAAAGGTGTATTGTACTGCTTTGCAAAGCTCTATTGATGCTGTTCATGCGGGTTGGTTCAGTTATACTTTTGCTAGAATTGCATTTTATATGTCGTGGTTTTAATGTGTGCTCACAATGCATGAATACATTTTTCAGGTGGTGTACAAGCATGTAAGCAACTCATTTCACATATCGAGATATGTTCGAGCAGCACTTGCTACAAGAGTTCAAATAAATATTGTTAAGTTTCAACACCATTTTCTCAAGCTGTGTTGAGTGATTTGAATGAACAGGTCCTGTATATTCTAATATGTCTGCAATAGCAGTGAGGTGAAAAACTGGATATTGCCACGTTTCTATCTTGAAGTTTTGTTATCACACCGTTACACTATTTCAGTGCAAACTGCGCCTAGGATGTTCAAAAAGCTTCGAGGCCATAGTAGATCGTTTTGTTAAGATTACGGCCACTTTGTGAACATTACAGATCATTCTGGAACCTATGTCGCCGCTAGCGATAACCCTAGAACATTCGATGGCAAGTGTATTATGCCGACGCGCTTCGCCGCTTGTTAGTTGATTGACGGCCGATTCTCTGCTCGCCGCTATCAGTGCCAGTGTCTTGCTATAATCTAACTTTCCTTTTACGTGGCCTGAATAAACAGTTTATTATTCGACTTGCAGTCTGCTCTCTTCATCCACGTCACGACCCCGTGACATCTGGTAGAGGTGATTCTAGTCGATGTACTGAACGCCCCCCTCCAGCCGAGAGCCAAGCCCCAACCGTGAACCGAACATCCCTGCCAATCTCGACGAGTGAGCAAACTGTTGGGAACAAGGGCTACCTCCAGAGTACAGGGCTTTACTCGCATGCTGAAGGCCACCACCACTACGGCCACAACCATGAGAGCCTCCATACCAACACCCGTCACGGTCATAATGCACCAGCCAAAGGAGCCACCGATCTTCCACGGATCATCATTTGAAGAAGCGAAGCCCTGGTTGGAAATGTATGACCGAGTAGTCGCCTTGAACCAGTAGGACTTGAAAGAAAAGCGGGGCCGTGTTGACTTCTATCTGAAAGATGCGTTAAGGACATGGTTTAAAAATCGAGAGTCCGCACTGAGATCCTGGGATTTTTTTCACGGCACAAATTTGGAAACTCTCATGAGCGTCGCCCGCAAGGAAAGGGCTGCTGCGTTGCTTTAGACCCGGGGGCAGCTACCCAACAAAAATGTCAATATCTTCACGGAAGAGATGACGAAACTATTTTGTCACGACAATCCTACCATGGCTGAGACAAGAAGCTCCGCTTCTTTATGCGGGGTGTGAAGCAAGAGTTGTTTGCGGGACTTGTGCGCAACTCGCCAAACACTGTTGACGAATTCCTCGCTGAGGCTACGACAATTGAGAAGGCACTTGAGATGCGCACAAGACAGTATGACTGCCGCTCTTCAACACCCAACTATGCTGAAGCTCATTCTCTCAGCACAGAGGACCTGTGTGAGACCATCCAACAGATTGTGCGGGAGGAGCTACGGAACCTGTCGCCCTCATCACAGCCCCAAATGGATTCGATTGCTGACATCCTCGGCGAAGAAGTTCGTCAATCGCTTAGAATTTCCGAAGCTACGCTGCTGCAACACGATGCTACGCACCCTCTCCATGCCCACATCAAGAGGTCGCACCATCGCAGTTCCATCGCTGCCATCAATGCCATACGATCCACCCGCTGGCCACAGCAACGCTCCGAGGAAAACTAACGTGTGCCGTGCCCCCGACCAGCGACTTCTCTGCTATCGCTGCGGAGAAGCTGGCCACACCTACCGCCACTGCGAATACCGTCAGATGGACTGCTTGTTTTCGCCTAAGATGCGCTACATCCACAGCGGTGTGAAAGACCCTGCGACATCGCCGACAGCGCAGTGGACACCCTGGCGATCTCGTCCACCGTCACCCGGCTGCTATATGTCGCCTCACCACCGGTCGTACACTGGCCCAACACGGGGCCAGTCTTCTAGCCTTTATACAGGAAACTAAGGGCAGCAACCCCTAGAGGTACGGTTGCTGTGCGATGAACTACCGAAGATTTTCCAATGACAATGCGACGGCACTTTCCGAGCACGAGGCGAATCAGGGAAAGCCTTGATGATAAAACCCCACGTACTGAAGGCGACCTAACGACGCAACATGGAAGCGGTGGAGCATACCGACGTTGTCGTGACCTGTCGCCCTGACCTATTGCCGTGACCTGACCCCATGACCGAACCGAAATGCACGAGGACCAACTAGCAACTTGGACGTAATGTTCGACGACCACAACATCACTATTCCCATCGACACAGAGATCGACTATTCGGTCATCAGAGGGCCTTTCCCGATGAAGTTAAAGAAAGTGAAATATGCTTCGCAAGGCCCTGAAATCCGGACCGCTGAGTGTCATGCAATAATGCCAGCTAGTGTTTGAACAGCAAGAATCACTATTAATAACCGCATTTATCCCGCCAGCTTTCTAATTCTACAGCACTGCTCCAAGGATGTGATACTTAGGATGGACTTCTTAATCAACACAGCACCGTCATCGACCTAAGGTCTGAGGCAATAATCCTATCGACAGAAAAAGCACTGCCACCGCACATGCCCTCAGGGAGGCACACTTTGAATGTGCTAGAAGACCAAGTCATCATTCCTCCTTGCTCCAGAATCAGCATTTTCGTTGGCACTCAAGAATCAACGGACATGTAAGCCATCGTTGAAGATGACAAGCACCTGCTGATCAACCGTGAAATTTGCATCGCCAGAGGAATAGTCGAGCTGCAAGGAGGTAACGCAAGAGTGATGCTCACGAACTTCAGCAACGAGTACAAGCACGTGAGCAAAGGTACGACGGTTGCTTACATAAAAGAAATAGTGGAAGCCAGCAACGTTTTTGCCGTCATTGATTTTGCCAAGTGCACTATGACGACTCAAGCACTTCAACCGTCTTCCGACGTTAATCCTAGCTTTATGATGCATGAAGAAGAAGAGCTCAAAACTTGCTCCTGAAATACAAGAACTGCTTTTCGTCACAGTCAAGAATTCAACAGACTCCCGTCAGGAAACATCGAATCGTAACAGAAGAAAGTACCAGGCCACTCTGTCAGAAACCGTACAGAGTGTCGATGCGAGAACACGAGGCCGTAAAGAAACAAGTCGAGGAAATGCTACGCAATGACATCATTCAGCCTTCAAAGAGTCCACGGGCGTCGCCGGTGATGTTGGTGAAGAAGAAAGACAAAAATTTACGTTTCTGCGTTAACTATAGCCGCCTAATAAAAATCACAAAGAAGGACGTGTACCCACTCCCGAGAATAGACGACCCTCTAGATCGCCTGCGAGGTACTTTTCTTCGATGGACCTAAAGACAGGTTATTGGAAAATTGAAGTCGACGAGAGAGGCCAAGAAAAGACTGCCTTCATAACACCGGACGGCCTGTTTGAGTTCAAGGTCATGCCCTTTGTTCTCTGCTCGGCACATGCGGCTTTCTAACGAGTCATGAATACGGTCCTGACTGACTTGAAGAGGCAGACTTGCCTCGTTTACTTGGATGACGTCATCGTGTTTTCGTCAAGCTTCGACGAACACCTCCAGCGCCTCAAATCTGTACTTCAAGCAATCAGGGGCTTAAGATTTACACTAAAGCCAGAAAAGTGCTGCTTTGCATACAAGGAACTTTTATTCTTGGGACACATGATAAGCAAGTCTGGAGTACGCCCTGATCCGCTGAACACAAGCACTATCACCTCAATCTCGCCATCCGCCGACAAGAAGGCCATAGTCGATTTTTCGACCTGTGCGCCTATACAGGCATTTCATCAAAAATTTAGGCCATATCCCCAAGCCACTCACTAACCTTACAAAGACTGATGTTGAGTTCTAGTGGGAAACACCGCAGGAGGAAGCATTTGAAGAAGTGAAACGATGCCTGCAGACACTGCCGCTACTTGTGCATTTTGTCGAATACGCTGAAACAGAAATACACAACGATGCGAGCAGCATAGGACTCAGCACTGTCCTTGTGCAAAAGACCGATGACCCAGAAAGGGTTATCAGTTATGCTAGCCAGTCGCTATCAAAAGGCGAGGCCAACTATTCCACAACAGAAAAGAAGTGCCTTGCCATCATCTGGACAGCGTCGAAATTTCGCCCTTATCTCTACGGCAGGCTGTTCAAAGTTGTGAGCAACCATCATGCCCTGTGTTGGCTAGCAAAGTTGAAGGACCCTACAGGTTGCCTCACACGGTGAAGCCTAAGACTTCAAGAATTCGACATTACCGCCGTGTACAAGTCTGGAAAGCAACACTCCAATGCGGACTGCCTGTCTCGTGCCCCAGTCAATCCACCACCGCGGGACGACTAGGATAATGAGTACTTCTTGAGAATTATAGGTGTCGACAACTTTACCGAGCGACAGAGAGGCGACCCGAAACTGAGAGGGCTAGTGGAGTACCTCGAGGGCCAAACCAGTATCGTGCAAAGTCTCGCGTCATTTTCGTTGAAGAACAACATCCATGTGAAGAAGCTCTCTTCTGCCCTATCATCATGCCTTCGGAAATGCGACTGAAAATTATGCAGATTCTGCACGATGACCCAACAGCTGGCCACCTTGGTTTTTTCTGCACACTCGTGAGAATATAAGACAAATACTACTGGCCATGCCTTGCTGTCAATGTCGCTCATTGCTTGAGGACATGCCGGGACTGCGAGCGACGCAATACACCACGGACAAGGCCAGCAGGATTTCTGCAGCCTATCCAACCAACTCGCTGTCCGTTCCAGCAAATTTGTATGGACTTACTTGGACTGTTCCCGACGTTGGCTGTCAGAAGCAAATGAATCATCATAGCTACCGACTACCTTACCTGCTACATTGAGACGAAAGCCCTGCCGGAAGGTAGTGCATGTAAGGTAGCCAAATTCTTCATCGAAAACATCGTCCTGCGTTACGGCGCCCCTGAGGTGCTCATCACATACAGAGGTATGACATTTACTGCTGAGCTCGCCCAAGCCATTTTGGCACGCAGCCAGACAAGTCACCGCCGTACAACAACGTGCCACCCACCCACAAATGGTTCACCGAGCGCCTAAACAAGAACATGGCTGACATGCTGGCCATTTACGCTGACATCGAACACGACATGGGATGCCATCTTTCCACACGTAACCTCTGCATACAACAACGCCATACAAAAAACGACGCAGATGATGCCATACAGATTGACCAACGGATGGAACCCTACCACGACGCTCGATGCCATGCTGCAAAATGTCGCTGATGAAGGAAACCTCGATGTCACCGTCTACATTTAGCGCAGAAGAAGCTCGTCGACTCGCCCGCCTGCGCATCAAGGATCAGCAGGTGGCCAACAGCCGCCGTTACCATCTTCGACGAAGCTTATTGGAGTACCAGCCTGGCATTACGAACTTTCGGTGGCGCCAATATGACCTGAAGTCATCTATGTCGTGCGTCTCAAGCCATTTCATGCACAAACCTGAGGATTGTATTTTGTTGTTGCTGTACTTTATTGCTTGTACTTATTGTTTATTGTCTTTATTATTGTACCTTTTTCTTTTGTGAAAGCATTGGGACGATGCCTTTTTAAGAAGGGGCAATGCCACGTTCCTTTCTTCAAGTTTTGTTGTCACCTTGTTACGCTACGATCAGTGCAAACGGCGCCTAGAATGTTCGAAAAGCTTTAAGGTCGTAGTAAATCGTTTTGTTAAGATCATGCCCACTTCATTAACTGTACAGATTATTTTGGAACATACGTTCTAGCTAGGGATGACGTTAGAACATTCGATGACAAGTGTATAAATACCGACGCGCTTCGCCACTTGTCAGTTGATCGACGGCCGATGCTCTGCTCGCTGCTATCAGTGCCAGTGTCTTGCTGTAATCTAACTTTCCTTTTACGTGGCCACAAGTTCGGCCTGAATAAACTGTTTATTATTCGACCTGTAGTCTGCTCCTTTCATCCACGTCACGACCCCGTGACAATATTCTTTAAAGGATCGCAAGAGGCCATTTCCCACCTGAAAATATTTCCATTGCCACCTGCATTTGGAACCTGAAAATTTTCCCAGGCTAGAACATTTTACATTCACATCAGAAAATGTTTCCTTTTTCAGCTGAGAATGTTTACATTCTCTACTGAATTGTGGAACCTGGAAATTTTTCCAAGCTGGAAATTCTTTCACTCCCAGCTATGAATATTTTCATTCCCTGCTAGTTTGTGGAACCTGAAAACTTTTCCAGGATAAAAATTTTTTCCACTCCTAGCTGGATTATGGAAACAAACTTTTTCCATTCCCAGCTGCAAATGTTTCTATTTCCTGCTGGATTGTGGAATCTGGGTATTTTTTAAGGCTGAAAAATTCTTCCGTTCCCAGCTGGCAATATTTCTATTTCCTGCTGCATTATAAAACTAGAAAATCTCTTAGCCTGGAAAATTTTTCTATTACCAGCTAGAATTTTTAGCCTGAAAAATTTCCAGGTTTTCTAATCGAGCTGTGAATGGGAACCATCTTCACCAAGGATATTTAATTGTGAAGAAAGAAAAATGGACGCAAAGGTAACTTGCCATCGACAGGGAGAAAACCACCAAGCTAGGGTGGTGGTCCTGTGAGAAATGAAGGAGACCCGGACCAGATCGTCTGGCTATATCCAAGGTCAATGGAATAACCGAGGGAGCCAGCACCAATGGTTTTTTCTCGTTCCCGCTGCCCTCTCTTCCTCTTTTGTTTGGAAGACACTCCCACAGCCGGCAAACTCACAACAATGTTTGGGTACACAGTAGCAGAAGTTCAGGCGGACATTTGCGAACAAGATGCGAACGAGTGAAAAGGGGCTGTGAAACGAGTGAAGGGAGGAGGTATTACACAGAGACGCTGGAGCGCTTTGCCAATCACGATAAAGTTTGGCAAGGCGGCAACTTGTCTTGAGGAGAAAGCCGTCCATTCAAACTGTAGTGTGTAGATGACTTCACCATCATGTTCTTTACCATCTTCAGGTTATACTGGGAGCTTTTGTGTTTTTTGCATCGCTTGTAGTAGGACGAGTCTGATCTTGGCTTGCTTTCATAAACTTGCGAGGTTTTCTGAAAATGATGAGTCTTTTTCCTCGTTCGTCAAAAAAGCCTGCTTTCGTCGGGTGGTGACCTCTCCAAGATGGAGAATCTTGGCTGCTTTCAAGGGCAGCAAAGATTTGTGCACGTGTGCTATTGCTGGTAGCACATTGCCAGTGTCCGTCACGACATACATTGAGCATACATAGAGCTGGCCTCTTTTAAAGCATCATTTCGAGTCATGGTGGCACATTTAGAGACATTGCTGTACGAGTCTCCCAATAAACTGTCGATCACGGCGTGTCCCGCTTCAAAATAGTCCTCGTTACTAAGGGTTTCCTGCATGAAGCGCATGGCTAATGCTGGTGCTTCACGGTGTGGCGCTCGTACATCCAGTGCAGGTTTCTGGCGTCAGGTGCTATCTTCTTGTGGTGTTCAGTGGTGTTGTAAACGGTAATGGGGTGCATGTACTCGGTTGAGTGCGGCTCGTAGCAGCAGCGCTGCTCGCACTCCCGATTGTCCACTTGCTTGGACTTGAGGGAAGACAAAGTGGAGACCCCCCGCCCTCCAGGTCAGGCTTGAGGAATATGTAGGGCAAGTAGTAGGGCTCCATGTAGTAGCAGGTGCGGGGCACCATGCAACAGGCAGTACATGCATTCACCCTCTTGATCTGGGAAGAAGGACTGCCTTGGCAAGCTGCGGTTCACGCTGTGCGAAGCCAGGTCCTTGTAGTCGATGTGAATGGTGCACTCGGGCCTTCTGTTGTCCATTCAGCTCTCCATGGCATACCTTGGGAACGAGTCTTCACACCGTGGATAGGGACAGGTCTTTTGGTGTGCAGCCAAAACTCATTGAAGTTGTAGTTGGCGTTGGAGTCAGGAGGCCGGTCGAAGGCGAAGTCGTGGCCTGCTGCGATGTTGAGGCAAAAAGGTTCGAGAAGCAGGTCGAAGGCGAAGTCACCGTCTGCTGCCATGACGAGGTGAGAGGAGTTGAGAGGCTGTTTGAAAACAAAGTTGTGGCTTGCTCCGATGTCAAAGCGAGAGAACTTAAGAGACCGGTCGAAGGCAAAGTTGCGGCCTGCTCTAACATCGAAGTGAGAGGAGTCGATAGGCCGGATGAAGACTAAGTTGCAGCCAACTTCAACGTCGAGGCAAGAGGGTTCGAGAAGCTTGTTGAAGGAGGAGTCACCGCCTGCTGCCACAACGAGGTAAGAGGAATTGAAAGGCTGTTTGAAGATGAAGTTGTGGCCTGCTGTCACGTCGAAGCGAGAGGAGTCACTATGCCAATCGAAAGTGAAGTTGCGGCTCGTTGCGATGTCGCAGCCGGCTGTGACCTCGCGGCAAGTGGGGTTGAGAGGCTGGTCTACGGTGAAGGCTCGGCCCACTGCGACGTCAAAGTGAGGCAAGTCGAATACACGAGGCTTCGTTAGGCTACGTTAGTACACACTATTGGTTCCTCGAGACCGCTTTCCACGCGTATTTCCACTTGAACTTTGATAAATTTCTTGAGGGGTTTCACTTGTAACTCGGCTCCTTGACGTGCCATGTCTTTCTCAGGTAGCGTCGCTTCCTTTTGTTGCTGATGATATAGGATGCTGAGATTTGGAGGTAATGCTTTCAAGAGGACGTGCCGCAGCACCGTGGAATACTCTCCTGGAGACACTCTGAGACCGGCTAGGGTGTTGATGAGGAATGTTGTTGCATCATACCGATTCCTTAACTTGGGCAAGTTGGCGAAATTTCAGACTGGAGCCACTGACAGCAAACTGTTAAGATCGTCGTCAATTAGCATGTTGTGACGGCCGAAGCGGTCCAACAGGATTTGAATGACGACGTCATAGTTCGCTTTGGCCAGGTGAATACCTTGAATGGCTGTCTACGCTGCCCAGTCAGGTATGGTCATAAGTATTTGAAGTTATCAATTTTCGGGATCCAGTGGTTGTTGGGGACGCTGGCTTGAAACTGGTCCCGAAATCCTTGCCAGTCGGGTCGTTCACCGGAAAAACTCGGGATGTGCAGCTTGGGCAGTGTTATGCGAGACGATGTTATTGGAGTTGGAAGGCCAGGTCAAGGCAAGGTTGCGGCCGGCTGTGATGTGCCTGCGAGAGGGGTCACAACGGGGAGTACTACTTGTGATGGCGACATATGTGGGTGAGGTTAACAGCCGCGGCACGGTTGCACGGCGGACCCTTGCTTGCATGCAAATGGCGCGATCTTCGCATTCGCTGGCCATGGTCAACTCTGCCTCCAATTTCTCACTGTCTATCGCAGCTTGAACCTCCCTATCTAATGTGATAAGGTTGGCGTTCTTCGCTACAATGATGTTGAGGATCTCCATGAGCATGTGAGCCGGGGTCATCGAGTCGGCCAGTAGGGGTAGGGTGTCGAGCGTCGAGATTGCCTTTGTGGTGGCAGTTTGGTAGAAGCCGCGCTTGGTGATGAGTTGATCCGTGTGGGAGAGTCCATGAACAGACGACAGGGTGAGTTTCGGCACCACAATGAAGTTTGAGAAACGAAGAAGGAGACCTAGACCCGCTCGTTGCACTACATCCAAGGTCAACGAAACAACTGAACAAACCAGCGCCCGCCGCTCTTGCTCGTGCCCAGTGCCTATTCTTCCTCCTTTAACTGTACCAGATCCATCCACTTAATAAGATATATAAGTACATTTAAACGTGAGAGCGTCAGTCCGCGCTGCCCGTTGTCATTGCGGAGGGTGTGGAACCTTCTTTTTTTTTTTGCCTGTTGGCGTCACCTAGTGTACATGATGTTATAAATGAGAGGGCAGCTGACCGATAATCTCCTTCATACCACCTGAAAGCATCAAGTCTGCCAGAACGAAACCCTCGCTATGAATGAAACAACAATGCATTTTTTGTAAAAGAATATCGATGACAACAGACAATGGTGCCAAGAAAAGTATGGGAGATGTTACCCTATAGAAAAAATGTCCACCATAGAAATTGTAGATTAGGGTGCTGGAAATATTGGTGGCACACGGTGTATGATGGCACATGGTGGATGATGGAGTGCCGGCAATGCTGGAGCGCGAAATGGCATCAGAACCACGGTGACGAGCTGCCACTAAAAAAAAATGAAAAGAACAATTGTACAGAAATCAATGCAGAAAGTACCTGTAGAAAAATGTGACCAGGAGGATTCGAACGTGCTACCTTCGGATTTTCAGCTGAAAACGCTAACTACTGCGCCATGCCGACTTCTAGGAAGTTTGTTGTTAAGTCACGAGTGAACTTACGAATTGACTGTTCAACTTGAGTTTTGTTTGTTGGTTACTCCGGATAGACGAACGTGCGACCTTCGGATTTTCAGCTAAACACGCTTACTACTGCGCCATGCCGACTTCTAAGAAGTTTGTTGTTAAGTCGCGAGTGAGCTTACGAATTAACCATTCAACTTGAGTTTTGTTTGTTGGTTACTCCGGATAGACGGGATCTGCACCTGCTACTAAAACTGGCATATTCATTAAACACAAACAACTACTGCCTAGAACACTTTTCACTGCGATAATGGCAACAGCGCCAGGTTTTTCTTACAATTCACTACCGCAAGAAAAAAGAAAACCAAGAAGACTGAGGACCAGGAACAGTTTTCCGGTGGTTACTGTCAAGTTTATTGTCCGTTTCTCGCTTGTACTAAAGGGCAACATCTGCTCAGACTTTAGGATGCCTCTAGCCTCATTTGACAGATACGCCCACACAAGTGATTGAGTAATGTGATGTTTTTCACGCAACGTACAGCACAGTCGTGCCAACCCAGTACTGTAGCTCTACCATTAGCGCAACTACATAACGGCGTGGCCAAAACCAATGCAGTGCGCGGGAAACAATGTGCTATCATATTGGTTCAGTAAGCATACGAATGGACAAGTCTATGCTCTCGCATAAAAGCCAGAGAAGTGCCAACGAGTGCGACCGGCGGCTGTCAATGACGGGAGGCGTATGCTGCTGGAAATGCTGAAACCGCGTCGAATCGACATTTGTCGCTTTTGCGCGGACACTGTACACTACAAAAAATGCTTCATTCAGGTTAAATAATGAGTATTGTGGTTCTTGCTTGTCGAAATCGTGTATTCTGAAACCTGGAAGTGCCGATAACACTTGCACAGGCTCGGTTGGTCGGCCTAACCTTTGGTGGAAATTATGGTGGTAGAACAGAAGGGCAAAAATGAAACTTGCTGGGACTCGTCTCAGGTTATGTCGAAGGTAGAAGTTTATGCATTTTGGTGTCGCACGCACTTTGTTAACTTAAAAGTATAGCTCAAGTAATTGGGTCTGCAAGAATTTCCTGAGTTGCGTTTCAAGCTTGGCGACATCAAGCGACCACTGTATTCTGGTCTACCGTTGAAAGCGCTATTGCAAACTGGAGCTCATTTATTTCTCGACAACTGCGTGGTGATATAACACATTTACTGTTGCTGTTCACAGTGACACCTCTAGTCTTCTAAATATCACAACAAAGTACCATATCTCCCGTGTCAAACTGATGTATATGTGAACGAAATGTAAACATTCACGACCGCATTCTACACTACACAAAAATTTAAGTGTTGTTGACACCACAGGGGGAAAAACGTGCTAGAAAGGGTAATGAGCAGCATTGGTTTCTTTCGATCGTAGACATATTTCTCTGGGCTTTCTAGAGTGAAACACTACAAATAATTAAGTGATTTCACATACTGCCAATCTGCTTTTTCATCATGCCACCATCATCCACCAAGCTTCCATCATACCACTGTCATCCAGCTTGTTAACCAAGCCATCCACCAAACCCGTTTCGAATCGCCACCATCAGCCGGCATTTTCCACTGTCACCACCATTGGCTCGCCACCTGCACCACCATCTGCCACCATTTTTTCCACTCTCACCATCATCAGCCAGCATTTTCCGCTGACACCACTATTGGCTCACCACCACTGCCACCATATGCCACCATTTTTTCCACTCTCACCGTCATTAGCCATTATGACCACTACGGCTTCTACCATAATCTACCTTAATCCCGAAAACCGCATTAGGTCCGTGGCCCCGGAAGAAAGGATAAAGCAAATCCGCTAAATAACTATTTCCAATCTGTTTTCACGATTGATAATGGAAATATGCCTGATGTTGACATTTGCAACACCCGACATATTGAACCACTTGTTGTGACAGAGTCCGGAGTGCTTAATTTGTTGTTAAAATTAGATACTAAGAAGGATGCCGGTCCCGATAACTTGCCAAATGAATTTCTTAGGCAATATGCTGAATGGGTAGCCAAATACTTGTGCATACTTTTCAATAAGTCCCTATCAACCTGTTCCCTCCCCCAAGAATGGAAAATCGCAAAAGTAGCTGCTGTTCATAAATGTGGTAGCGAAGCTGACCCTTCAAATTTCAGACCCATTTCACTAACCAGCACAACTTGCAAACTACTGAAACACATTATTCTTAAACATCTAACATTGTACCTTGACCAGAATCACATCTTATCGCCACTACAACACGGTTTTCGCAAAGGACTATCTACAGTTACCCAACTGGTTGAACTAATTCACGACATCTCCCTCAATGTAGACTGTACAAAACAAACTGATTTATTTCTATTAGATTTCTCAAAGGCATTTGATCGGGTGCCACACAAAAAACGTATAAAAAAATTAGAAGCAACGATAGGCGAAGGCCCACTTACTGACTGGATCGACAATTATCTATCTGAGTAACCGAACACAGTATGTGAAAGTCAATCGCGAAAGTTCTACCATAGCCAACGTTACGTCAGGTGTACCGCAGGGCAGTGTTTTGGCCCCATTTTATTTTTGATCTTCATTAATGATTTACCTGCTGGCATGGGTGTTAATGTGAGGCTTTTCGCCGATGATTGTATACTTTACCAGGAAATAAACGCCCCAAAAGATCTTGTAAAACTGAACAATGCCTTGCAGTTCATATCTAAGTGGTGTGCTCTTTGGCAAATGACCCTGAATGTTAAAAAATCTGCTCTCTTGAGGATAACAAGAAAAATGCAAGTATCTGAATTTGTTTAATTATAAATGACTCTCCACTTCCGGTAGTGACTGAACACAAATATTTAGGTTTAACTTTAACGCAAGATTTTAGATGGGATATCCATGCTAGTCATGTCACATCAGCTGCATTATAACGGCTGTTTTTCCTTTGTAGAAGTCTCGCTTCCGCGCCACCTGAAATGAAACTTCTAGCCTACAAAGCATTCGTCAGACCTGTCTTAGAATATGCAAACGTCGCGTGGTTTCCCTTTACAAACAATGTCATAAAAGCCCTAGAATGAATACAACGAAAAGCGATAAGATTTGTCTATAACAAGTACAGAATAACTGACTCACCCACAGAACTTTTAAAAAAAGCAGGTCTCTTAACAATAAAAAAACGCGCTAAACTGGCACGTCAGAAATTCCTATATCAGTTAGTTGACCAACAGCTAAACATAGACAGTTTAAAGTACATGTCATTTAAAGAAACAAGGCCAACACGACAAAAGCATTCTCAGACACTGAATGAATATCAGTGCCGGACGAACTGTCTGAAATATTCTTTTTTTCCACTAGCAATTCACGAGTGGAATAACTTGCCAATCAGTATAACAAACAGTCAATCATTGGAAACTTTTTCATCTCTGCTCAAATGTTATTTATTGTCTTCTGAACTGACGAACTCTGTTTTTTTTTTTGTCCACTGTTTGAAGTGCTCACTTTTCTTTTTTTTTTCAGTACTAGTTGGAATTGATGTCCTATGCTACTGAATGTATTTTAGTGGTACAGATGTAGTCATCAAATGTATTTCTGTCGACTTTATCTCACTCGTTATTATAATAATTCAGTGAGTACCCTCTGTATAAATCTTGCCCTTTCACAATGTATGTGCCCTTCCTGCAATAATCCCTAATTGGGATTGGCAGTATATGTAAATAAAATAAATAAATAAATAAATAAATATCCATTATCATTTCCACCATATCTTGTATTATTTCCACCATATCCACCAATAATACCAGCATCCACCAACCCAAGATTTTCAAAAGAGTATTAGAAGTAATTTTTATTTAATGTTCACTGACAAATGCACAAATTTTGCTTTGTGCGCAGATGACATACACCACTTTGCTTCCTCTGATACCGAAACAGACCTGTTTTCACAAGCGAATAATATACTGCCCAAAGTGTAAGAGAGCTGCTTGTGCAACAGTCTACAAATAAACATGAAAAATCAAAAGCTGTTATTTTCACTGTGAAAAATAAATGCACATCTTGCACCAACTTAAACATAGGTTTCCACTTTTTTGATGTGGTACAGAAACACAAAATTTTGAGTGTTGCATTTTCTAGACACACCATGTGGAACTCGCACATAAACCTCATTGCAAAGAAGTTGTCTACTGCGCTTTCTATTCTCAATAGATGCCGTCATATATTCCTGCCTCGTGTAATGCTCCAACTTTATCATTCCCTTTTTCGATTGCATATAAGCTACTACACCTTAGTATGGGCTAAAATGACAAAACGTAATATTAACAGGTTATTGCTACCCAAAAAGAAAGCTATTCATTACATCAATAATTAGGGGTGTGCGAATATTCAAAAGTGTCAAATATTTGCGGAATATTGCATTTGTGACATTTCTATTCGATTCCATAATCACATATTTGAAAATTTCAAATATTCCATCCCATATGTCACTGTGAAGAACTTATGATTTTGAGCATTTGTGATAAGAGCCTGAGTAGATCATGCAGTGATTACTACAACTTCAGTGCGAGTGTAGTGATGCCTCAATAAAAATTCACAGAAGCGTGATGATGGCCACCGACGAATGCAGAGATACGTCATTACGACAAACCTACCGACGATAAACATCTCAATCAATTCAAATCATGTACTGCCTGCTCCGCAGTACGTGCGGCTTAGCAATTTAGTGCTGTTGCCGTTCATGTAATCGAACTGACAATGCTGACTGTTGCCTCGCCTTCATGCGCAGGACTGCCTCAATAAAGAGGGTTTTGCTCGAGGATCGTGGAAATGAAAGCAACTTGCCGCCGCTGCATTGGCTCGACAAAATAGTCTTCGCACCGTTGTTCAGTCCCACGCTGAGCGAGCACGAAAAAAAAAAAAAAAATACCTCTATGCAAGGGCAAATGCACGCGAATACGTTACAGGGTGCGACGCTGATAAAGTGATCTTGGAAGGCGATGCACTGCACGCAACTAGCTAGGGGCGTGGTCAGCTTGACGAACGATGGTAATGCGTTTCATGTATAGCCATGCTACCTTTTCTAATAAATCGCTGTACAAACGTATGCGCAGATGTCGAAGGCTGTCGAGCCGTCCGTCAGCTGTGACGCTACTTCAGGATCTATACTCTTCTCCTAGTTCCAGAAAGATTTCATAGTTTACGGATATGGTCACTCGAATGAGCTGAAGTGTTTTTCCGCTCAATGGCAAGCAAAGAAAAGGCCATGCACTTTTCCGAAGCGTTACAATGGCGTCATCACACATCACTCGATTTCACCTTAATGTGTAGTTCCGCTGCGGTCCCGACAGCGCCTTTCAAAATTTGTCACACTCGCATCAAGCTCGCTGGGCAACATCTCCTGCAATGAACCCTTCATTACACTGTTGCTGCGATCTTGTTTTCTTGCAAACGTCAGTTTACCGCCGTCGACACTTAGCACACCGAAGGGGGTTGTGATGCGGCAAAATATTGCCCTCCCTGCCGGTAGTTGCGGCTCCATTATCAAAAAGGCATATTTGGGGTGTCTTTCTATCACACAACAGTAATCATCTATCTCGCACGCTTCATATCCAGCTTTTCTGGACACATAAAAGCCAGCGCCTCTAGCAGTCTCGGCTCGAAGCTAGCGCGTTTTCAATAGAACCAGCGAGCTTTTCTTCAGCAATTATTAATAGTGGGTGAACGTTGAAAAGCGCAGACAATAGAGCGTGTCTGGCAACCTAGATGAACGAGAAGGATGCAGCAATCATGACGGGATAAGCTTTAATTTTGTTCCCAGAGCAGTCAAAGATCGTACAATGGGAGTCTATGAAAACAGCAAAAAAAGTGGCCTGTTTTTTAATCGCACAGTTGTGGGGCGCAACATCAATGCGCCGTTATAAGTTCAATGCCACGTGTCGGACCATTTTTTTCATCAGACCGTAAATTACTTCCACAGCATGTGAAGAAAGAGAAGTGGACGAAGAGATAACAGGGACCAAACCTGCAACCTTTGAATGATGTGTCCAATACTCCACCACTGAGCTACAGTGCTCTACCATTTGGCATCGTTGTCAGTAAACTCTCATTATTATCGTGTCTAGCCAAGAGGCTTTCAACTTTTAAATGTTTTGTAAGCCAAGCAATGTGCAATAAAAATATTCCCAGCATGGAGTGCTATAATAGCTAGCTCATTTTCAACATGGGCCTTTATTTACACTATACACAAAGGTGTTTCATACAGTAATGCCTAGGGGGGTATCTGGCACTAGTGTCTATGTTGGCTCCTTCAGCGGCTCTTGTACCCCCATGGGAATTATGAGAAGTACAGGCTTCAGATATGCTTAGAATAGATCGCGTTCTTGATATTCGCGACACTGGTTTGTTGAGTGTAAAACAAAGCGATATGAAAGTATATTTAAATTAAACTTGCTTTATTTTTATTGAACATAAATTTTATTGAAAAACGTTCTTGTGGTTATGCGGTAGAAGTGAAACCTGGACAAATACAACCACCAGGGGATGCATTCCTCTGTCACTGCGTTCCAGATTTGGCATCAAGATGTATTAAATTATTCTAAACAACATTTGAAAACAAACATTCTTGTTTTGCCCTCGATAGTATGCAATGTTTATTTATGTAAATAACAGTACAGTAATAAGTGAGAAACACTTAGGATTTCGTCTGCTGCGATGCCATGTGCGTCTGTCCAAGTGGTTTGACATTAACGCACCTCTCGTTTTATTGTGAAGCCGAATCAGAGGATCAAGATGGTGCATCTAATTAGTTTCACTGTCGTTATTCAGTCCATTGAAACGAGTTTTGGCTGACGCCCTAACGTAAAACCGTAAAATGGATGTGATGTTCTGCACTGGCATGATACGCTACTTCTGTGCACAGCGGCGAGTGGACGACACTTCGCTGAAACTGTCAAATATGACTAGGAAAGCCCTGCACATCCCAGACGTCGTAGTCTTCAGGCTCTTTGAAGAACTAAGACACGGCTCCAGTTCTTTGCACGGCACTCCACTACCCACGCTGCGGAAGAATTAAATTGAAACTGTAGAAAAGAATCCGTAGATAGTTCTCTAGCTAACACAATCTCATTCGAAGCCTGTACTTCCCATAATTCCCATGGTGGTACACGATCGCAGTGCCAGATTCTGCTCTAGGTATTATTTCATGAAACTCTATGCTATACACTGTTCTCTCAATCATGTGCGAGGCCAGTGAAGTTGAAACTGACAAAATAACAGGAATATGGGCTAAGCTTCGTGATAAAGAACAATGCAAGATGGATACTACAGACTTGAGGTTCCTTTCACTCTGCAACACTCCATTTACCTGACTTAGATAATTGTTTTCTTAAGTAAAGATCGTTCACACCAACTCCACATGAGAGAAACGATTCTTCTTTAGTGCAAACATATCGTGCAAACATTGGGGGCATAATACAAAAATTGAAGGCCAGTTCCCAGCTGCAAATTGTCCTTTTGATCACTTTACTTTCTTCACACACAATTATTAAAATACAACTAATGTTCCTTGAGTTCATTATCTACTGGTTTTAATTAGGGTGTTGTCATCAAAAAAGAAACGAACCCTCAGAATTCCTTTTTACTGTGAATTGTGTCACAATAGGTAAATGTATAAATCAGTGCATTATACTTGATATTCTGGTAGTCATTGCCACGCATGTTTGCAAAGCTGCTTTTTGCCAACTGCGTCACCATACTGAAACATTTAAAAGTGCAATGCTTACTGCCCATAATCAATATACAGTATATCGTATGAACCAGACTATAGGTCGAGTGGGAATATAGGTCGACCCCCCCCCCCAAGTTCAGGTTACCGAAAAAGAAAAAAAAAGGAAAACAACCCAAAACTGCCGAACCACAATTATTTGCGAATTGGTCGCACCGCACACCGATCAACGGAGCTCACCTCAACCACCATCGCAACTGCTCCTATTCATCCGACAAAGCACCACTGTCTTCTGAAGACGAGTTTGTGTTTGTCGCGAGCCGCCTCCCACATGGATGGATGGATGGATGGATGTGGCTGTACCCTTTATAACAGGCGGCGGCTAATGCCCCCTAGCTGTAATACTTGGTGAACTAACCACCAGATTCATCTTTTTTTGTTTTACTTTTAACAGGCACTTTGCAGTGAAGGGTTTAATTTTCACTCGTGCCTTGACATTAGCCACCATTCAGATAACCTTCCTCTAGTTCTTTCGACCCACTTGAAGTCTATTTTGCCCTCCCTGTTCCTAAACCGCAGTGCTTTGAAAAACTTTGAGCCATCATCCTGAACTATAGGGCGAAGCCCTTTACAGAACATTATCAAGTGTTCCGCAGTTTCCTCCTCTCCACATGCACTGCATACCGTGTCTACCCCTTCGTATTTGGTCTGATATGTCTTGAGTCGCAATACTCCCGTCCTGGCCTCAAACAGTAGAGAACTACCCCGAGTATTTTCATAGATCCTTTCCTTGGCAATTTCCTGCTTTAAAGTTCGATAGATCTCTAGTGCGGATTTCTTAATCATGCCAATTTTCCACACGTCAGTCTCCGTTCCCTTCACTTTCTTCTTAACCGATAGTTCTTTTTGGTTTGGCCACCTGCTGTTTCCAAAGTATTTACCAGTCGATTTTTTGGTGTGCTTCCTTCATTTTGTATCGACATTCTTCATGTAGAAGTAGCTGAATACCTATCCAGCCCAACGCTCCTCTCCCATTTCTTTCAGTCGCTTCTCAAATTTTATCTTGCTGCTAGCTTCCCTGCCCTCAAATGATGTCCATCCCATATTACCTTATACTCCCTGATTTGGTGTATTCCCGTGAGCTCCTAAAACAGGCCAACCTAATCCATGTTGCTTAATTTCTAATCTTGCTTGAACTTCTGATCTCATGCACATGACCACGTTGCCGAAGGTCAGCCGAGGAACCATGACCCCTTTCCATATCCCTCTCACAACATCATACCTATTGTAATTCCACAGAGCCCTATTTTTCATCACTGCTGGATTCCTGTAACCTTTAGCTGTCAAGTATATTTCGTGTTCCCTTAGGTACTCGGTCCCATTGCTTATCCATATGCCCAGATACTTGTATATATCTATTATGTCTAGCGTGACTTCCTGTATCCTAAGCTCACAACCTTCATTATCATGAAAAATCATGACTGCTCATTTTTCCTTAATGAATCTGAAATCTAACCTATCTCCCTCATTACCGCAGATGTCCATCAATCTCTGCAAATCTTCCTTGTTGTCGGCCATTAGCACTATATCATCTGCGTACATTAAAGCTGGTAGTGCCTGATCAATGAGTTTTCCTTGTTTGACGAAAGAGAGGTTGAAGCGAAGTCCACTTCCCTCTAAATTGGCCTCTAATCCTTATAGGTATGTCATGAATAACAAGGGTGACAGAGGACACCCCTGCCTAAGCCCCCGTTTCACTTCTGTGGGCTTGGATACCTGTTTTTTCCACTCTATAACTACCTTGCTACTTTTATAGATTTCCTTTAAAAAATTAGTGACTCCATCTTCCACATCTAGTGTGTCCAGTATTCCTCACAAGCCCTCTTGAACCACGCTATCCTACGCTCTCTTGATATACAAAAGTGCTAGCTGCAGGGGCCTGAGTTCCTTTTCTGCTATTTCGATGCACTGCGTCAGTGAGAACAGCTTGTCTTCCAACCTCCTGTATTTCCGAAACCCATTCTGCAGCTCCCCCAGCACCCCCTCATCCTCTATCCATGCCTGCAGTCCCATCTGCATCGCCAGCCTGTAGACCACTGATGCCACTGTTATGGGACGGTAGTCGTTTATGTCAGCTTTGTCCCCCTTTCCTTTAAAGATCATGCTCATTCTGCTAAGTTTCCATCCATCAGGGACTTCAACATCGATTCTTGTTCTGCTCACTGCCTCTCTCAAAGTCTGTTTAGACTTCGGACCCAATGTCTTTATCAGCATAATTGGAATGCCATCCGGGACTGTTGATGTACTACTTGGAACCCTCTTCTCACCCCTTTCCCACTCTCGTTGCAAAAATGGAGCCATTGCGCCACTTGACCCATCCTTGTCTATTGTGGTGCATAAGGCACTTCTTTGTTGAAATTTTCCTGTCACCCTTGTTCTTATATGTTCAATCGCTTCGTCCCCTTCTAGCCTAGCACCTTTAGCTGTAGTTATAAACCTCTGCTCTAGGCTTGTTTCATTTCTTAGGGAGTTTAGATGATTCCGAAATTTCGCAGCTGCCTCTCTGTCCTTTTTTATGTACTTCTGCCAGCCACTGAGCACCCTTTCTTCTAATGTTTTCATTGATCAGGAGGGATGCTTCGCTTCTAGAGCTTAGAAAGATGTCCCATTTTCTTTCAACATAATCTGTCGGTTCACCCCGCTGCTTAGCATGTCTGTGTTCCCTAGAGGCTTCCTGACGATTCGCTATGGCTCTCTTAAATTTCTCATCCCACCAACTCTTGGGCTAGTGTCTTCTTTTCCGGGTTGACTTGTCACGTGCCTTAGCAAGCTCTAGCCCAAACAGTCCAATTAGATTTGTGTATGTCCACACTGTTTTATTATCTTCAGTGATTACTTTCTCACTTTGTTCAGTAGCGATTTCTATTTGCCTTTCTGAATGAAAATTTTTCTGTAGTTGCTCATCTTGTCTCCTTCCCACTTTCGCTGCTCTTCCAAAACTTAGCTTGATACGTTTGTGATCACTACCCAGACTTTTGGAGCCACCTTCATCTATGTGCATTCCCCTGATAAGCATACATCCTATGTGACATCAGTGCGTAATCTATCGTTGACTGCAGCCTTCCTACCTCCCAAGTTATTTGCCCTTCACACTTCTCGGTACTGTTGAAAATGATCAAATCATGCCTTTCACACAAATCTATGATCATTTTGCCTGTTGGGTCAGTATACCCATCTATATCTTCTATATGCGCATTCATATCTTTTAGTATATTTATCTCGCACTCTCCTCCTAAATCTTCAATGTCCTTTGATGTACGCTCTACGATTGCCTGGTTTTCTTCTCTGGTCTCCGCTCCCCTCCACAAGTACACCAAACCAAGGAGTGTAATCTGCCCAGCTACTTTCCCTCTTAACCATAAATGTTTCATGCATCCCTGCTTGACTATTTGCCAAGGCATGCTCTTATGTATGAATGCACCAATTCCACCCCCTTTTTTGCTGCCTTCTGTTCCATTGCAATATTCCCATACGTAGTCCAGATTGCAAGGTGGTTGCTCCATGTCCCAAAGGTGTGTCTCCACAACCATCACCATCAGCCCTTCCTGCCTCAACTGCTCTTTTATCTCTTCCCACTTTAACCTTTCCTGCCACCATGCATGTTAATATAGCCTACATCTGACTTAGCTCGGCCGTTGTGCTTACGTCGATTTCTTCTCCCACGGACTCCGTGTGGCTTGAATATTTGTGCCCCTTTAGAACGGTCTTTGGCTACACTGTTGGCCTCAGGGCTCTTAGTCCCCCTAAAAAAGCTGTGGCTTGACGACCGATTCTATTACCGACCCTCCTGCCTGTCGCTCTACTGTAGTGTATGCCATCCTGTGCAAAAGGGCGAGCGCCGGGCTCGTACACGTCTTGGTTAACTTCCATTACCCTGTATTCGAGTTGCCAGCTCATACCCTTGATCACACAGTTGGCCTCTACTACCCTCCTTTCAATCACACGAGACTGCCTCCAGACCTCTGGGACTGTGCTTATGGTCACATGCACACTCCCAGAGGCTTCTCGTAGCTTGCGCATCCCATCCTCTAACTGTCTCTGAAGGTTTTGATCCTTGCCCTTCAACACATCATTGAGCCCAGCATGAATAATAATGAGATTTACGCCCTCCATGCTGTTCTCTACAACCTCCTGAGCTTTGGCCAGTGCATCCACCATGCTCTTCCCTGACTGGGCCTCCACCCTGACTCTCCAATCTTTCTTCACTGTCTTCAAGATGCCATCCCTAACCCTTGCCATGTTAGAGTCTCCCACCACCAGGACCCTTCTACGCTCAATCGCTGGCTTCCTGTTTGTGATGGCACCCCTGTTTGCTTCACTTGTTTCTCTCTCTGCCGTCTGTCCTGTGTTTCTGCCCTGCTCAAAGACTGCCGCGCCACCGAGCTGAATGTTCTCGGAGCCTCCGTGCTGTAGCCAGACACTGCGCCCACCTGACCTCCCTTCTCGCCTATTCCTTCCCGCCTGTCGCCTTCTCCGCTATCCACGCCTTCTGTCTCACACCGCTGGGGGCTGGGGCAAAGCGCCATCAGCTCTTTTACCTGCTGCTCGAGCTCGGTGTGCCCTTCCCTTTCTTTTCGAAGGTCACCCTTCATTTGCTCTAATAGGCTGGCCATAGCCTCCTTCCGCTCAAGCGACGCTCCGAGCTGTTTTTGGAGTTCTATCCTCTGCTCCCAATCCGCCCTAAGCTCCCCCTGACGCCCCTTGATGCTAGCCTCCATGCGCTGCATGGCTGCCTTCAGTGCCTCGCACAGCCTGCGACGCACTGTGCCACAGTGCGTCGTCTTCAGTGCCATCCAGTGAGTTGCTGATGCAACGTTTCTTGAAAGCATTTGCCACCATGAAATCCGGCAAGGAATGCCAGGCGGAAAGCACCAGCCACAAACAGTCGCAAGCGAAGGCCTCTGTAGGTGACCCGTCGGTGTCTCAGGGTTGTCGTCAGACATCCACTCTTGGTATTCCAGCCGCACTCGGTCCTTGAACGACTTGTTTAGCACAACATCGAGTGGCTGGAGGGTGGACGTCATACAACCCGATATCACGGCGAGGCCCGTTTCCCCGTCGCCGAGTGCGCGTTTCACTGCATCGGTTAAGTGGTCACGAAACACATCCAACACCAGCATGCTGCGAAGATGCAGCAGTGCACCTGGCCAACGGTTCCACACCACTTTTATCCATTCGAGCATCACGGCCTCGTTCATGTATCCTTTTTTGTTGACGCAAATGACAACATCGGGTGGGAACACTTTTTTCAGCATTGTCTTGCGTTTGAAAATGATGAAGGGCGGAAGCTTTCTACCATCTGCCGTGCATGCCAGCATGACGGTGAAGCGCGAGTGCTCGTTGCCAGTGGACAACAGCTTCAAATCCTTGGCGCCGCACTGCGTGATCGTGGTCAACGAAGGCATGTCAAACCACACTGGGGTCTCATCGGCATTGCCAATCTGCCACATCATGTAGTTGTTCTGCTCCCGAAGCCGGTTCACAAAGCGCTGAAAGTTTATGAGCTTGTCCTCGATGTCCTCTGGCAACTTTTGACAGATGGATGTGCGCCGCTGGAGAGAAATTCCTTTGCGTCGCAGAAATCGAGGCACCCAAGACTTCTCTCGTGAACCCGGCTTCTTGAGCGAGTTCCATGGCTTTCTTGCGAATGGTATCCACGGTCATTGGCAGCGAGCGCACATGAACTTCCCGCACAAAGTCTGCTAGCTTATCCTCCAGCTGCGGATGAACGGAACTTCATCCACGAAACAACATTTTTCGAAGATTGCACATCTGCAGCTTCCCTTTATGTGCCCTCCAATAGCGCACGATTTTTCCGATACACCAAAGCGGCACTGAGCAGCCATATTCCTGTTCACTTCTGCGAACTCAACAACATCTTGTTTAAACACAGCTGAGTATTGCCTCCTCGAACTGCTACTCATATTTAGTGAACGAAAAAAAAAAGACCACTAAAAATGAAGTGCAATGTCAAGCGGAGCGAAAACTCGGAACAGATCGGAAGCAAATCACAAACACAAAGAATACAGATGGAGGAAAACAAAACAGCCTGCGGTTGGATCTGGATGTGCATATGGCCGCGTCCAACTTCTCAATCACATGCAAGCCACATGTTGCCAGACAGAGGCGCACATTCGGCTAGACACCACTATATAAGACGAGGGGCAACTTTAGCTTATTATTTTATTGAAAATATCTCGACTTATATCCCGGTTTATACGGTACTCTCATTCCCAGGTGAAAACGTGTAACTGGGAATCCAAACTGTTTCAACTGACATTAACTGGGATCAGCTAGTCCCAGTTGCAAACCAATTGATTTCAGTTGGGAATCAATTAGAAACAGTTGGTCCCAGCTGCAAGTGGTTCCAGTTAGTAGCTGGTCCCAGTTACAGCTCAACTGGCTGCCAACGAGGTTCATCACCAATAGGCGACCGGTAAAATAGGCAATCGCAAGGAACTGTGGGATACGACGGCTTCCAGTTCGACTTGTCACGTGGGTTAGCAGCGGCACGCATGCACTTTTGTACCGCCCCGTTGAAAAAAGCACCTCTCCGTACAATGTCAGTGCTTCAGAAATTGTTTTTTTTTTCTGCTAGCCATGACTGCCACAATGACCAGCTACGAAAGCCACGAACAGCAAGGAAACTTTCTATCACATTAAAATGCTCTGCTATGCTTTTATGCTGCTCGGGGTACTGTCAGTTTTGCTAGCAGATCAGCCGATACAGAAGACAGTTTTTATTATATGATACGTATACTGAAGATAAGAAAATCACGATTTTAAAGATCTCAGGGGATGGTGGTGACTCTAGCAGTGTGTTAAAAGTTCATTTTGGGATCCATACTTCGGCCAAAATCGTCGGTCGATCGGCATGAAGCGCAGCATTTATCGAACGCTTTGAGACGTCTTTCTTTTTTTTATACCCTTCAGCACGCTATTAGATTCATTTCTTTGTCGAATCCAGATGCTTATTTAAACCCTGATCTTGGTCAAGCTGCGCAGCACGGCGGCAAATAAATATACAGTCAGACATAGACGGCGCCGAAAAATCGAAACTCTGCACTTGTTCAACACACTTCTTCTTTTGCGTGCCGCCTTGTCGCACAGTATGACCAAGATAAACGCAAACAGACTTGTCCAGTCCTTCGTGTAAACGTATTCTTAAGTGAATCTTTCGCGTTTTTTTGTCATATATATGGGTGCCATGCCCGCGGATTCTCATATTATCTTTGCTAGGCGCACCTGCGCGTTAATTTATTTCTGAATATAATATTCACATCAATTCATGTGTAAGCTTTTTATTAGGATGGAATACACAGGTACTTGTGATAAAATGGTCTTTGCACACTCTGGATCAAACGTTCGGTACCCAAAGTCAACCTGTCGCTGCGGCTCTCTTCACAGCTGCGGCCCACCTCATTTTTTTTGTTTTGTTTTAAGAGAATAGATACATGCGTTTGCCTTTCATGCTCAAGTAGGAGTAGGTAACGGCTGAACAACAAACCATGGTTTAGCAGGGCAAAGCTAAACAGGCGGCGCGCGCACACAAATCCTGAATAATCTGAGGCTTACGGCAGAGCGGTTCGCTATCGTGTACTGTCCTCGAACCGGAAGCCAGACGCAGATGGTGCATCCGACGATACCTCGCTTTTTTACTGGTCACCTATTGCGCTGGAAGCTGCTGATCACAGTTATGTCCTAACTGGAAGTGCGACATGTTTTTGTTGTACGTTTAATCAAAGTGAAAAATGAAAACGTTGAATTCGATTGTGTATGTCGTAGAATTGTTGCAATTCGACAAATGGGCTTTGTCCAAGTGTTTTTTTCTTTCGTTTGTCTACACACATAAAAGTGTACCAGACCACCAGCCTAGTAAGATATATAGGATGATAAAAAAATTAGTGTCTTGTTATTCACGAATCTATTACCTTAGTTTTTCCTCATTCTCTGTCCATTTTTTAACCTCGCTGGCTCGCTTAAAGTAATATTACCGCGAAGCATTGAGTTGCACAAGTACGCAAACATATTGCATTAAAACGCTAATTTAGCTTTAGTAAATTAGCTGTTATCAATATTTTTACGTTCATCGCAGTGACAATATGCAGGTGAAGTGGTCCCGATTGACGTCAGGCTGTAATATTACTGAATTATCTCACAGGCAGCATGCCTGCTTAACAGCTTTGTGTGCTGGACAGGCGCATTCCTTCCGAACAACAAAGAAAGATAACACAGTGCCGAGCCTGTTGCTACCACGGCCGATTACTGCCAATACCCTATAATTCTGCAAACTCCAATGAGGACGTGCATCATACACCACCATAAACGATTCTACCACAAATATCTACCACTCTCTTCCACTTCCTCTCTCACATTCTACCTGAATGGCAGGCAGCTGTCACTGTAGTTGCGTATATAATCTTGCAAATAGAACAGTGAAGTATAATCGTAAAAAATTATTATGCACACAAAGATGATTTATTATGTGCAGATTTCACAATTTTCAATGACAAAAACGCACCACCAGAAAAATTTTTAACACAGCGACGATCAGTTTTGTACAGCACATGTGACGAGGGCCAGCTGCAGTGCCAGAGGATCGTCGTAGCCACAGAAGGTGTTTTCTGCCCGGCACAGGTGTGTCGTTCTTGATGAGGAACGTGGAGTCATGGCACGCATGATTTAGGTATTTTTATTAGTGCTCGACTGTTTCATTTCTGGAAGACTTTACGACTTCAGGCGATCATAAGAAGAGTGTTTTAGAACGTGACAAAATGGATATATGAATCTATCGTGTTCGGAATGCCGCGCTGGCTTCTTTGTCCACAATGCATCTGTTTGAAGGTAATTATTCTTATCTTCTTCAAGTAAGTGAGGATGTGGATATAATATAATGTAACACAGAGTCTTTTGAGAATAGAGATTATCGAACGTTGCCTTGTAAACAATGCTTTAGACACTGAAAATTCACTGGAATTTGTTTTGGAGCGTTGTAAATAGTGAGTGTCGATTGGGCAATACAGTTGAACCATGCTACAACAAACGCCGCTTCAACGAAATTTCCGCTGCAACAAAAAATTCACGGTTCCCCGTCAGCAGTCCATAGGAGTCAATGCATAAATATTGTCGCCACAATGAACACTTTTTCTTCTGCCATCCCACTTCAATAAAATTTCACAATGTGATTCCAGGCTTAAATATTTATTGTTATACAGTAAATCCAATATTAACCATTTCGATGCATTTTCAGAACCTGAAAATGCATGAAAGAAGTCTAAAACACGCGTTGACACCACCAGAAACCACCGCTATGGTGGCTAGAAGGAGAGGTGTCAGCATCGGCGCGCCGGAGAGCACGCAAGAATTCATCCGGATGCGGCGGCGCTGCGGTTGTTTTCGAGATGCCTCTCCTCGCGCGTATCAGTCGTTATTCGTTGCAAATATTTCACGCTACCCTGAAATTGTAACAAAGTCTTCCTGTCACAATTCTGGCGATGCGCTGCAAAGCGTGTATTGGCACTGAAAACTAGTGTTTTCAATTCACTTCTTAGTATATCAGCTATGAAGCTTAGAATATAGAGAATCAAGTGACTTGCCATGAGCTTGCACACTAAAACAAAGTCCGTGCAGTTTTCAAATGTGATGTCACAGTGTTCTCCGTGAAGTCTTAATGCACGTAAAGGTATCGGCAACCATTATTTTTATGACTAACGCGATAAAGGTCTAATTTTACCAGCAAAACATTTATTTTCTCGAAAGCGAAAAACAACATGAAAATAAACACAACATATGCATTAGGGTGAAGAAAACTGCAACTTATATGAAGCTCAGCTAAAGCAAGTGAATAAGGCTACTAAAGAGAACAGTAAATATACGATGATACAATGGGCATAAATACACACATGACATTGAGATTTCATTGGTAAACATAGATACAGTGTCACAAACCAGTTCACAAAAAAATTGATTTCTGCATATGTGAACACAGCCAGACAGTGATATCACAGTTGTTAATGAAGGACTTATAAAAATGTGAACAAAACAATAGTAAAATAAAAAAAAAAACAACAGAGTGTGAGTTATTCACAATAACATAAAATAAAACCTTGTTCGCTGAGTTAATACTGTGACAGGTAAGTCAGATGTCTCAACTTCAAGAACTTCATTTTTTCTCTCTTTTTTTGATTGGACGCATTTTCTCCAGCAAGAGAAAATGCATTCTGGTCAGTGTAAAAAATCTAATTATCTGATTTGTCACTTCCAGTTTGTGGTGTTCACAGCCGACCAAATTTAACCTCTTCATAGACAGGCAAGAGATAAGGTCTGTTATGCTGTCACTTTTCAACTTTCTGAAACTGAAGCAATAGGTGATTGCATCTTCCATAGCTTTCACCAGGTCTGCTAAGGAGTCGGACGGGTACAGAAAGCATGATTCTGCCGGAAGCAAGCTGGAATTCTGAGTGAAGCAGCAACCTGCTACATTCGTTGCACGTCGTCTTTTTACCATCTTCCGGGCCACATAGCCACTGTCGTAATAAGTGATCCGGAACTCACTTTTGCATCCAATGAGATCAGTGAAGTCAGGGAGGGCTTCACAAGCAACAATAATTTCATGAACCTCACTGAGGCGCGCCACATCTAGCAGCTCATCCAGCTTATTTTGCAATTTTATTGAATTATTGTGGATGCCCAAGCATAGAAGGCTGCTCAGAACTCCAGAAGGTATGTTTCCACTGGGGGTGGCTGTGCCAAACTATAAAAACTGAGGCAAGTCACAGAGATCAAAAATTGTGTCGGCGAAGGGTGATCAATCGAGTCAGACATTTGCTTAAGAATTCCAAAAAGATTTCGAGTGTGTCGTGGCAGAGGCGAGACGTCAACAAGTGTTTATAGCCTAAGGTTTTCGTGACATAGTGCCGGATGGAAAGGGTGCTGGTTAGAGTGACGCGGAGTCCTTCGGCAGTTGATTCACTCAGGAACCAGCTTTTTTCCAAGTTGCTAAGAACCCGTTGATAACATGCTTGTAGCTACGGGCGATGAATCTTTCATCGAAATGAGCTTCGCACACAATGCAATTCTTTTTCAGTGGTTTGTCAGCGCAAGGAATCGTACGCTCCCAGGCCTTGCTCTATTTATTGTCGGTGGGAGCAGAGAAGAGAAATGCTTTCTTCCCTTGTTTGCGGGCTGAAGCATATTCCGCATTGCATCCAGGTGCAAAGCAGTGTCTTTGCTGTTTACTCATCACTGTTGCATGGTCACATTGACACGTATTGATCCCGAACAAGTCCAAATAGGCAAAGCGCAGACTTTGCGACTTGCGAGCACACAAGTGCCGCCACAAAACACCTACCGCTTGCCAGCTAGCGGCTGGCAAGCGCTCTCGACCGATCACGGGCGCGACTTGTGCACCGCTCCGCGGCGAGATGCAATACCAGCACACCTTTTTTCAAGGTGCGGCCGGGACGATGCTGACACCCCTTCTTCTAGCCACCATACCACCACTGTTAAACAAGCATATGCGCCGCCATTGCTCAAGAGCGATGGCAATGAGGCTGCCCTGATTTTATAAAAGGAGGGCAGCCTCATTGCCATTGCCATCGAGGAATGGCGGCGCCCACGCTTGCTGAACTATAGTAGGGTGGCTAGAATGGGGAGATGTGATGTGAAGGCCCTTCGACGCGCCGATGCCGCTAGGGGTGCTGTTAGCAGCGGCATGGGTAGTGAGCAACGCACTTCGCAGGATTTTCCTCGGGTGCACTGTTTTTTTTTCGCAGGCGGTAGCTGCTTTACAAGTACTTCGTCAATCGGTGATTGACGAAGTACTTAGTAGTCTTCAAGAACACATGAAGACTTGAAGTGTAGCTCACATACAGAGCAGTTTTCGTTCAGGGTCCCATCCTTTTAATGTAAATTCTGTTCCCAAACCTTCCTCCATGCTTCGTCTTTGGGTGCAGCGAAAAGCGACCGCTGCTCACCTTTTTTCCAATGTATACTCTGTTTCGTACCTAGATGCAAAGCAGTGTCATTGCCACCAATGACTCGGCATTGCCTCACTGTCGCGTGGCCAGCAAAAACATTGCCAGAAAAACTTTCGTTAAGACGGTGCGAACACAAGCAACAGGTCACTGAACAGCACCCGAGAAGGCAAAGTGGCGCGGAGTTGACAATCCTGCCAGCCCATGCTACAGCAGTGCCGCCTTGAGAACCGATTTTTTGTCCACGTGCGCCGCTTCATGCGATGCATAGCGAGAGGGGGTGCCTGAACACACTGCCCCATATTCTAGTACACTATAGCTGAACAGCGGTGGTTGCTGGTGATGCCAACGCGTATTTTAGACTTCGTCGACGTATTTTCAGTTTCTGATAATGCATCAAAATGTTAAAAATTGGGTTTACTGTATAGCGGCAGACGATTTGAAGCTGAAGCTCAGTTGCTTAGTTCATGGTTTCCTTCACGCAGCTGCTGGGTGCATCTGCAGAACGATGCCTTTTCCGATTCCAATGCTTATCATTTTGTTCGTGCTTGGAGAGTGTGGTAACTAATCAGAGCAGCTGTTCGTCCGCATTGTCAACAAAATAAGCTAGTCGCGGGTGATGTATGATAAGAATGACATTAAATAAGGCAAAAGTCACCACTTCATGATACACTGCTGCCATCTCGGCGTTTTGACGGCAGACAGCTGCTGATGTTAACGTGTTATAGCAACTGCTTGGTTCGTTCACAAAAGCGGTTATAGTCACTGTTTCAGCGTGCTTTCACCATGACCTTAATATGCATGGGTGAGAATCGCATCGTGATTGATGCTGCTGGGATAGAGTAAAAAGCAGCGGAAACTTTTTGAATTTTCAGAATAAACGTTTCTTTGTTTTGCTAGTTCAGATCGGCTATATTTTTTCCGATTTCACTACAACGACATTTTTGCTTTTAAGAAAACTTTCCCGTGCCCAATCAGTTTCGTTGTAGCGGGATTCGACTGTACTTGTGTTAAACAGCATGATAAATATTGCCGCAGGTTATAAAATACAGAGGTTTATTTAGGAGCATGAACAGTAGAACTCGTAGAGACGCTCTAAAAAGAGGGCCTCTATGATTCTTGTCTTCTTCAATCGCATGTGCTTTGCATCTCGAGCATATCCGCAATCTTCATTGTCATCGCTATCTCGCAGCTAGAAGCAACTATGCATGTGGCATTACCCTCTTGCCAGAGTGAGCGTCGTCCTGATGCTAACCAGGTGGGGATGCGGTTAGAGTGTGTTTGCATCACTCAGAATGATAAGGTTTCGTGCGGACCATGTGAACTGTCTCAGGCAGATGCTGGTGACATTTCAGACAGGAGGAGGTGTCAGGCACGACGTCATACGTCACGTTGCTAATCGCTAAGACGGCACAAAACCTTGTAGGGTCCATCGGGCCCAAAGTATCTGCGTAGGAGTTTCTCTGAGAGGCCTCACGGTCGTGCTGGGAACCAAACCCAGACGCTTTCCCTTGGTTGATAAGCGACGAATCGATGGCGAGGATTGTACCATTGGGCGTCAAGTTGCTGCTGGTTGATTATTCTGATGCGAGCAAGCTGCCTTGCTTCCTTGGCGCGCTCAGTGAAGTCTGCGGCATCCGTCTCTGAATCATTGCAATCATAAGGCAGCATGGCATCAGGCATTGTAGGAACTTCTCTACCCTGAATCAGTGTGAACGGTGTCATTTTTGTTGTTTCCTGGCGCGCCATATTATACACGAATGTGATGTACGGCAAGATTCGGTCCCAATTCTTGTGTTTCACGTCGACGTACATGCAAAGCATGCGACCGGTTGTCTTGTTAAGTCGTTCTGTAAGCCCATTCGTTTGTGGGTGGTAAGCTGTCGTCTTTCTATATGCTGTGCCACTGAGCGTAAGCTCAGAGCGCAAAAGCTCGGCTGTAAACGTGGTACTTTTGTCTGTTATGACGACAGCTGGAGCACCATGTCTTAGGACAATGTTCTCAAGGAAAAACTGGGCCGCTTCACTTGCAGTGCAACTCGGAATTACGTGTGTCTCCTTGTATCGGGTGAGGTACTGTGTCGCTACTATAACCCATTTGTTGCCGCTGTTTGATGTTGTTAATGGGCCCAGCAGATCCATTCCGATTTTAGCAGACGGAGTTTCTGGCACTGACACAGGGTGTAATAGCCCAGCGAGTTTGACACCTGGTACCTTAGGCCGCTGACAGTCAATGCACATTTGGTCATAATGTTTCACCTCTGCTGCGATTCTTGGCCAGTAGTACTTTTTTTTTGACGCGTATCAGTGTTCTTGTGAAACCGAAGTGACCCGCAGTGGCTTTGTCATGGCAGGCTTGTAAAATTTCGCTGCAGAGAGTTTCAGGAAATACCAGCAGATAGGATAGCTTCTACCTGTTGATGAGAAATCCTTTTTGTAGAGAGTTTCGTCCCGTAAACATAATGATGATAAGTTCTTCGAAAACACTCTCGTTGCGTTTGCGGCTCATCCGTTCAAGAGTTCTATAAGCAAGTTGAGCTCCCAATCATCTTGCTGTTGCGGAGAATTGATAGCTGCATCAAGAACTCCTAAAAAACCTGTGAATTCGTCATCCTCAGTAGCCGGTGATTCGATTGGTGACCTTGATAAACAGTCGGCGTCTAAGTGTTGTTTTCTGGACTTGTAAACTATGGTCATGTCGTACTGTTGGAGCCGTAAGCTCCATCGTGCTAAATGTCCAGATGGGTCTTTGATGTTAGTCAACCAACAAAGAGAGTGGTGGTCGCTTATGACTTGGAAAGCGCAGCCATATAAGTACGGGCAGAACTTCGCATCTGCCCAAACGACAGCCAGACACTCCTTCCCCGTTGTTGAGTAGTTGTAATCAGCGCATGTCAACATTCTGCTAGCGTAGGCAACTACTCTCTTCGCACCATCTTGGCACTGGACAAGACCAGCACCTAGGCCCACATTGCTGGCGTCTGTACGGATGGCTGTTGGTGCATCCTCATCAAAGTGAGCGAGGACGGGTGGAGTTTGTAGACGCTGCCATAGCTCATTGATCGAAGCTTTTTGCTTTTCAGCCCATACAGACGCAATTGTTGTGTTCTGGGTTTCGGTTTCGGATTGACATGTGAGGATGCCAGGGGGCGCCGCTCTGGCATCTAGGATTTCAAGGCGACTGTAAAATAAAGACAGTGTGTGTTAGATAACCGTGGAGTGCGGTTGTTGTGCTTTCTTTCAGCGCTTCGCGCCAACCCGCGTGTTCGGGCTGGTCGGTGTCTCTGCCGGCTGTGCACGTCTCCGTCAGCCGTCTTCTTCTTCTTCTGCTTCGTCGGGACTAGCCAGCCCCAACACAGCAGCAATGTCTTCCCTTGTAAGGCGGGTGAGTGGAGAGGCGATGCGTGCAAAGTCTGTCATATATCGCCGGTAGTAGGCGCAGAGACACAGGAAACGCCTGACTGCTTTCTTATCAACAAACCTTGCGAACTTTGGGACGGCTGCAGTTTTATTTGGGTCCTGCCTCACACCTTCCCAACTGACCACTTGCCCCAGGAACTGAGTTCTTCAAAGCTGAAGTGGCATTTTTCCGGTTTTAGTGCGAGTCCAGCAGACCGTATGGCTTGAAGGACTGAAAGTAGCCGCTTTAGATGTTCTTCAGACGTGGCCGCAAAAACAATCACAACGACGATGTACACAACGCATGTTTTCCATTTCAGACCGGACAGAATGGTATCCATGAGTCTCTGAAACGTGGCTGGGGCTGAGCATAGACCGAAAGGGAGGACGGAATTCATAAAGCCCGTCTGGCGTCATGAAGGCGGTCTTTTTTTGGTCTCGCTTATTTACTTCTATTTCCCAGAACCCACTTTTAAGGTCCATTGACGAGAAGTAGCGCGCATGTCGTAGCGTGCCCAAAAAGTTATCGATCCGTGGTAACAGATAAACATCTTTTTTCGTAACGTGGTTCAGTTTAACATAATCGATGCAGAAACGCAAGCTGCCATCTTTCTTTTTCACCAGTACCGCTGGCGATGCCCAAGGACTCCTTGATTGTTGGATTACATCATCATCTAGCTTCTTGACTTGCTGCTGGATTACCTCACGTTCTTTCTGAGTGACGCGATATGGGTTCTGTCGGATCGGTCTTGCTGTGTCTTCCGTAATGATGCGATGCTTAGTCAGAGGCATTCGACCAACTCGTGATGTCTATGAGAACCAGTCCTTGAACTAGTTGAGTAGCTCCATAATATGGCATCTTTCAGTTGGTGGTAGACTCGGACCAATATCGACTAGCGGTGTATGCAAAGCTGATCGGGCTGTGGCTTCCCCTTGCAAAACAATACAGTCGTGAGAGTTGTCATGCTCCTCGAGAAATGACACAGCTATGCCTTTACTGATGTGCCGGAACTCATTCGTTAAGTTGGCCAGAAACACCTCTGCACTCCCATCCACTAAGCTGACAATGCTGTGAGCGCTGGCAATGCCTTGGCGAAAAAGTAAAGCAGTGATGCGTTCGACTATGGCGTCTTAATTACAGGGCACGCCACAACACATGAAAACAACACTACATGACAGTAGTGGCACGCAGACGTCGCCATCGACAACACATAACACCCTGGGTTCTTGGTCTGAATCATGGTCACAGGCTTGTCAGCGGCGAATGGAATCACACCACCACGTATGTTGACCGCAGCACTGAACTTCCACAGCACCGTCCATTCCCAGTATCAGAGGTTTGCAGCACGCCACATTCTCAATCGTGAGTCTTGCTGTATGTTTTCCCGTGGGTGTCATTATATGGCCTCCAGCATTTCGAATATAAGGGCAGGCCTATTCCGTCCTGACTTTCTTGAGTTCATCTGTCAATTGTTTACTCGTGATGAAAAAGTCTGCACCCATGTCGACTAAGGCCATCACTTCAAAGCCATCATTCGTCACAGTGAGATCGGCAGTCACAGTTTGCTCAGCAAAATCTTCATCGTCGTCGCTCATGTGTTTCAGCAGCAGTAAGGGATTTTAGGCGATTCGATGGCTTGCAACCTTCCCTCCAAAGGTCGCTGCTTTCAGTTTCCTCGCCGTGGGCTGGGAGACTGACCTCTGACGGCGTCAGGAAAACTACAGTGGATTGGTGAAGCAAAACAAGCCAGAGATGGTGAGCGCGTCCGGAAGATAGCAAAGCCTTCTCGCTGGCCAGCCTGTTCGTCGTCGATGGGGGCACCGCTTTCGTCGAACTGTCGGCGCATAGTGGCAGGTGCACTCCCATGGTATTCAGCTCGGCAGTGTGGGCAAAAACGATAAATGTGCCCTGGCTCTCCACAGTTGTAGCAGAGTGGTCGGCGATCCCCAGTCCGCCTTATGTCGGTCTTCTGCACATAGGGTCGCCTGACAGAATCCTGCTAGGCCCAGGCTGCCACAGGATACGGTTCAAGGTACTGCGGCACTGGCATGGGCGCGGGTTGACAAACAGCACCTGCATAGCTGTATCTGCTTGGCTGTAGGATACTTCTGGAGCCAATGGACGACGCACAGCGTCTGCGTAAGTATACAAGTTTGGATGGTACGGTGTAGCAGAATACTGCTCAGGAGAGGCGAACACTTGTCGAAGTTCATGGTGAACGACTTCAGCGACAGAGGCAACCGTGAACTCCTGTTGTGGGAACGCCTGTGACTGCAATGTGTACCTTGCGTTCTCCTTCGCAATATCCTCACACATGATCTGTCGAATGAGGTGGTGTAGAGAAAACTCGTCGCTTGCGGTAAGTGCGGCGGCACCTGCAGCTGCGCAGGTAGCCAAGCAATCAGACTGTCGGTACTGTGCTCCAGCGCATGCTCTGTTGCGGTGGCCTCCCTGGTAAACTCGTCCATTGTTGTTGGTGGATTGCGCACAAGACCAACAAATAGCTGCTCTTTGACGCCCCTCATAAGATGGCTTAGCTTTTGAGCCTCGGGCATGTTGGGGTCCGCGTGGTGGCACAGACGCATCATATTCTCAGCAAACATGGCAATGCTTTCATGCAGCTGTTGGGTGCGTCCTTCAAGACGGCGTTGTGCGTTTTCGTGTCGGTACGCGTTACCAAAGGTGTCAAGAAACCGACGTCAAAACTCGTCCCATGTCGTCAATGTTGCCTCGTGGTTGCTAAACCACGTTTTCGCGCCGTCTTCAAGGGCAAAGTAAACGTGGAAGAGCTTCTCATCGAGACTCCAGTAGTTTGATTTAGCTACCCGTTGAAACTGCACAAGCCAGTCTTGCGCATCTTCGTTCGGCCGGCCATAAAATGGTTCAGGAATGCGCATATTCTGGACCATCACCTGTGCAGAACTCCTTGAATATGCCATTTCTTGAGCAGGAGTGGCTGTCGGAAGTGTTCCTCCTTCCAAAATGACGAATTCTGGTCCAAGACCTTGAAGGCGACCGTTTTGAGCGGTGCACAGGTGTCTCCACGTGTGGCTGTCGCGTAGAGCTGGACTCGGGGCTTCTCACAGGGGTGCCGATCATATCATGAGGTGATGGTACCCAGAACATCCAACCGTGCCGCGGGTTATAAAATAAAGAGGGTTTATTTTGGAACACGGACAATAGAACTCGTAGAGACGCTCTCAAAAGAGGGCCGCTAAAATTGTTGTCTTCTTCACTCGCCTGCGCTTCGCATCTTCGCGATCTTCACTGTCGTCGCTATCTCACAGCTAGACGGAACTATGGATGCAGCGATATCTACGAAGTATACTCGTGCAGGCTTGCAGCTCTGTCCGAAGTACTAGAAGAAGGCGCGTATTTCTTCGGTAATTAAATATTCCCAAACCTGCTTGTGTGTGAGCTTTGGCTTTACTGTACAATGCTTGTTTTTTTTTTTGTTTTTTTTGCCGCGGAGATAAGCTCGCCAGTTTTAAAATAGGAATAGACCAAGACGTGATCTCTACAGATAGTGTGAAATTAATGTACTGTGACATTTATGAGAATTCTCGAGGGAATTAGAATTTAGAATTGTACATGACGTGAGTTAATTGTGTTAATGATTGCAGTGCAAGATTGTAAAATATACTGCAGTGTCTGTACCTTTTACTAATATGTGCCCCCCCCCCCCCCCCCGCACCACATTTAAATATTTGCCTACTTATTACAGAACCTCACTTATGACTGCTTCATAAATATATCTCACCATGGTATAGTCATTGATCAAGTCATGTATTAAGAGGTGTGAATAAAAATCCACTGTTTCTGTTTGCAAGAGCTGTCCGTAATTGCGCCTTTAGTACTTGTGTTTTGATTGAGAGCAATATCGGCTTCACCTTGGGGAACATCGCAAGATTTCTAATAAGCAAATACTAGCTGGATGTTGATAAAATTTATTTTCTGGTAATATTGGATGAGTAAAGTAGCAATTACAGTTTCACTAACAGCGTAAGCATTTCTTTCAGATGGCTCCGTACGCACGAGATCTACGAAATTATGAGCGTCTGCCACCTTTCGAAGGAAGCAATCAAGTTGATTTACAGCCCCTGCACACTCAATCTGCAAAGTTTCTAATAAGTGAAGTCAAGTTTCAACGCCAAGCTTCTTCGTCCATATGCACCGCAGATGTCCACTCGCAACTCTAGAAATAATCAGGACCAGTTCAAGTGGTTTACGGTCGAATTCCCAGTGGGGACTAGTTGCCAACAGGTCCCTGTTGGAACCCACTGGCAACTGGTCCCCACTGGGAATTTGACCATAAACCACTTTAACTGGTCGTAATTATTTCCAGTTAGAATATTTTCACCTGGGTTGAATTGAATCTGCAGAGACCACAGGGAAAAATGTGTTCCAACTGACAAGAGCTCCGTTTACTGAGTGATGCATGAACAGGGGTGTAGAGCACGAGAATAAAACCAATTGTTTTTGTAGATGTAGTTGTTCCACTTCAACAGAAGCTATGTTTCAAGAGATTTCTGTCTGATGCATGGAGAGATATCTTGTATGAGCTGTGTCCAAAAATTGGAGGTATACTTATCGTTGTTGCAATGTATGCCTCCAATGAGCCACTGAAGATGTTTTCACAGGTGTGCAAATGACAATGTTTCTTGAAAAAATGTAGCCAACTTATGCAAAAGACTTTTTATGCAATTGTAAACCACACCTAGCACAGCAATGGTTCACTGGGGCCTCTGAAATCTACATACAGGTGCCACTTATCTCAGAGTTTGTGCTGTGTGCTGTGCATCATCTTGTGAAAACTGCCCATAAGTGCCATTAGTACAGTTGTGTCTACAGTGTATTGTGTCTACAGTGTAGCTGTCTAACTGGCAAGGTGTGATGTCCTGTCATTGCAATAACCTTTCTAAGAGGACGATGAAGCAGCTGTACATAAGAAAATGACGCTGAAAAGCTTGTGCCGGCGAAAAGCATTTAAATGGGAAGTGAGAACAATACTATGTGGCGGGTCGAATCTGGCCTTGGCATGGACGCCTTTACAAATTAATGGTGGGCACGAGCAGTCACAGAGCCTATAGCTGTAGCAAAGAAGTTGTCCGTTTTTTCCCCACAGCAGCATGGCTGCCTACCTGAATGGGCGGTCCTTGAGGTGTTGTGTCTGGTGCAAGCTGTGTTCGAGCCGGTCATTACAGGCGTAGCGGCAGTAGCGGCAAGTGTAGCGGCCCCGTCCACGAGGCCTCTCACTGCAACGGTGTGCTCGCAACTGGTCTTCTCTCACCAGGTCCATCCCGCACAGCGAGCAGCTGATCCCTTCGTGCTTGACCGAGCATGTGCTGGATGCCAGCTTGGCAGAGCCATCTGTGATTCAAACAACAAATTGGCAGTTGTCAACAGAGCAGGCCAGCTGTTGGCACAATGTCATATTTCACACACACAGTAAATGTATATGCATCTAATAATAGGGCTTTCAGATTTCAGCTGCTCATAAAAGAAATAAGAATAACACATAGATTCTTATAAAATAGGTCAGCTACTGGTAGAAATTAAAGTGATAAATGCATTGTTAAAGGAACAATTTATGCATTAAGCACATTGTTCAAAATTGTACAGCCCTTCTCCTTGACTCTCTTCATCAAATACACTGTGTGAGTGCACCTCTCCTCAATTTAAGAACTGACGTAAGATATTCTCTTCGGTGGTCCCTGCAATGAACAGGCTCACTCTAATGCAGTCGAATATAGCCAGAGACTTGTGCGAAGCACCATGGTCATGAAAAATGGCTTAGAATGGGGTCGCCAGGGGAGGGAGAGAAGTACTGTCATATTACTTAAGAATCGGCACAGCAGCTCTCACACAACCACCAGCAGCAACTGTGCCTTCAGTGAACGGCAAAAGGATTCCATGCTCTCGTAGCTGCTCAGCTGAAACACGGGCTGCTACGGTTCTTTCACAATGGGCCAGCTGCTTAGAAGTGCACTAAGTAAATGCAAGACTTCACAAATGCATTCACCATTTCATGCAGCACAATGTTAAGCTACCAGGCTAATAACTATCACAACAATTAGGTGTGAGATTCAGAGAAAGTTTGCATCTCGGCTGAAAGAGTTGGTTACAGCACACATGTCACTGTGCTTTGTTGTACTTTGCCAACAATTCCTCGCTTGTGTTCATGGTCTTTCTTCTGTCCACATCCCCTTGTGCTGAGCATTTTGTGACACGAGTAACTTACTATATTGTTCATTATCACATTTCGGCCCCTTTCTGTATTCATGACGTCAAAACCACATACTTCCTTTTTAAGTCCATGCTGAGATTCCCACAATTCTGATAAGAATGATGATAATTGGAATTGCAACCAGGCTCTGCACTGTGAATACACATGCTGGCACAGGGCACTTCGATTCACATATCTTAATGATAAGCACAACACAGTTCAGATGCAAGTTTATCCCAGCAGCAATCTAAATGTTTCTCTAGTGCATCTTTTCCCAGAGCAGGTCAACTCCAGGGTACAGTGCAAATAGGAGCAAATGCTTCTTGAACTTGGTACAAAACATGCAGAGCAGTTTCTAGGACATCTGAAATGGGGAAAAAAAAAACATGTCAGGCATATTAATGAAACATGAACAGGCCAACATTTCGCATGTTCTTTCCTGATCTTGATTGAGCAGAGTGGATGAATAAAGGAAATTAGAAATGATGGTGCAACATAAGTCATTTTGCTAACTTACTTAAGTGAAAACAGGTAAATAAAAATTGCTTTCCGTTGCTCAATGTAACACCTTTTATATGTCCCTAATAAAGAACTGACCTATCCTAAAATGCCTCAGGAATTATGAGACTGCCAAAGACACCGTTCAATAAAAAATGACATGAAAACAAGTTCTTATTTTTTTTTCATTTGGAAATGGCACACTGAGATGTGATTGCTCTCATGTGGCAGCACATAATTTAGCTTCAACTGAATGAAACTGTGTGTTGGAATACATGACAGAATTGCTACGCGACTACAAACAATGCGTGGCGTACAGGCTGTGCACCATGTCCAGGGACTTGTGCGACTGTACAACCAGTCAATAATTAAACAAAAGAATAGACACATTGATGAAATTATTGGAGGACTAGAGAAATGCGTTAGAAATGCTGATTTCATTTTTTTTTTTTTTTTCACTTCGAGTTCTCTGCACACGACTGGCTATAATGAATACGAACGCGAGGCCTTCAACATGCTAAAATTGTTAACAATGATGCTCTTGTCTTTTTCAACTGTCAAACCAATGGTTGCTTGACATGTGGAGGCAAAAAAGTTAGTGTCAGAAAACTAGCATACCATGCTCTGAATGCAGAACAAGCATCAAAATCAGATTACAGACCCCACTGTGACATTGAAAAGCAATGTAATGCTGTGCCAAGTGCCTGGCTGGTAAGAACTGACATGATTAAGAGTGATTGGGATATAACAAAAACAACGAGAACTTGGTAGAGAACTCTAAATGAAGCTTATGAACTCTGGCCACTTGTCAATGATTACATTTGCTTTTTCGTATTTAGAAAATCATACAGAAGCTCAAAACATCTGCTAGAAATTGCCAGAGCACAAGACTTGAGGATTTACTAAAAACTTGATCAGTTTCAAGGCGCAACCTTAATGTCACAAAACATTCCTAGCGATTGCTCCAGTTGTGACCTCAGCTCGAAACAACGTGCTTATCCTTTAAAGGGGCCCTGTTATACAAATCAGGAATGTAGTTTTCGTCGTTTCCTCTCAAAACTGTGGAATGCATTGACCTGGTTGCACGAGAGGCAACGCAAAAAACAAAGCTGCTGCAATTTTATATCTACGGAGAATTATAACTAGGGCGACACCCAGCAGCTATTTTTCTGATTGGAAGTGATGCTTCTAAAGTGGGAGCGACGAAGCATGCCGTGTGCTTTGATTGCCCAGTTGTGCGCAATAATATTCATACACTCCCAGATAGGCCATTCTAGTGTGAGCTGAAAATTACAAAAGTACACCTGGTATTTCCTCAGATACAAAAGGATTTCACTTTTTAAATGTGAAAACAATTACAAAACAAGAGGTCTTAACAGCCCGTACGACAGGAGGGGATAGAAGAGACGAAATAGAGTGCTGAATCTTCTATCCCCTCCTGTCGTATGCACTGTTTAGCATTCTTCACCTCACTTTACCTCCCCCAATCCTATTGTGTCTACAAAACGAGGAGCGCTGCACCATGGCCAGCATGAAGTGAGTCGTCTCTGCAAGAGGTGATTGGAAGCAGCCTTTGACGTCAGTCAAAAGGAAATATTTTTTCTCGTCACATCAGCTAATGTTTTAAAGTTGGAACTTTCGTTACCATGCACCAGTTTCGATAATTCTTTTAGCATTCATCTCCACATTCGGCCCTTCATGCGCTGCATAAAGCAGACAAAGAGTGTCGCAGAGCTTCTTACAAGCAAGACCACCACATCTGGTTTGATGTAGATGGTGTACAATGCCACTGCTAAGTCAGCAGCACCAGATGGTCTAGTGTTGCTGGACTACTTGAATGCAAAATTAAAATAAGTATTCGCAAAGCTTTGTGCTTGCCTATAGATAGAATAAGTCAGTTAAAACAGAACTCTAAGGACATGAGGCATAGAAATAAAAGCTCATCAGAAATTATGAAATGAGTACTTTAGCATGAGCCGAGCATTTTAATAATGTTGCAAGCTTCAAAATAAAAAAAAAGGGCAACATATGTAAACCTTATCAGAGCGAATGTGTAGACACCTCTCCCAACCGTGTATTTCTACAAGAAAATATTCACATTAGGTCCTGATTTTTTGCTAATGAAATTAATAGGGAATGAAAACATCATATTTTTTCAGGGATGTGATCAAGAAGTGAGATCTGCACCCTAAACAGCGTGCGTGTGCTACGCGATGAATGTTTTGCCTACAATGGTCCAACTTTAACCAAGCGGGTTCCTGTTGACTTGAACATGTGAACACAGGCTTCAAAATTATGTTTTAAAATGCTCAGCATTTTACTTGCTGGAAATGTCATAATTCAAGACATATAAATATGACATTTATAGGATATGATTTGTGTTGTGCAACAGCTCTCTCTGATAGGCATGTTTCATAGGAGCTAAGCGAAACAGGCGTGCGTGCTATAGACAAAAAATGTTGAACAATTTTGGCAAGCAAACTGGTGTAAAATTGTGGCTACTATGCTGCTTAATATATGAACGACATATATATGCATGCCTGCCAGTGTGTAATCTGAGCTGAGTGTACATGAGTTGAAACGTATTGTGTAGCGTCATAGCAGAACACTGCATACTATGTAAATTGTTTCGTATAAACGACAAGCATTAATTATTACGAAAAAAATCAAGTCTAGCTAATGCACAATCTATACACACACAAAATCACTGTATAATCACAGTAGGTGCACCAAAAAGGTGACAGCTAGTGTGCAGCGCTGCTTATTAGGTTGCAGCGCGTTTTCACTTTCACAGTTTGCGCGCACTAGGTGCTAGCGTAAGTTTGCACTGTTTAATATGCAGCTATAGTTAATGTATGCACACTTTTGTAACATAAGCACGATTACGCACGTACGTACGTTGCCTGAAGCTACACTCATGGACGGATGTCAAGGATTACACATTTGCTAGCATACAAGCTAAATTTTCGATTGTATACCAATGAGCGTATTAGTAAACTTAATTATGCAAATTAGAAAACCATACATAACATTTAAGATGATCGCAGCCACATAGCGACACGAAAACGAAGCGGGCAAAGCATACTCTGTTTCCGACACCCTCTGCTGATGCTGTCAACGCAGTTACGTTACGAGCAGCTTATGCACCACGTTCCAGCCAGCGAACTTCGAAATCTGATAACGTGAAAAACAATCGTCGCTTGCGCGTCTTTTCGAGAGACCGACGTCCACAGGACGGGACGCGGCGATCGCGAGACCTTCCACAGGGGACAGCGTCCTTCGAGTGATTCCGACCTCGGGAGCTGGCTGCAGCACTCTGATGTCGGCACGAAACGCACTACGGGCCAAATCAGACCACACAACCGAAAGTGTCGCACACACCACCACACAAAACAGCTGAGGCGACAAAGCGAAACTAGAGTTGATCACGCTTGTGATGCGCAGGACGACGTGGCAAGGTCAGAAAGGGTATGCGTGAAAATTGAATCAACTAAAAAAATGAGATGCTTTTTGCTGCCAAGCGAATGCTACGTGTCACCGTAAAATAATTATGTTTTATGTTATGTGTTCTGGTTGTCGCTAGGGGACATCGTCATCGCTGGCGAAGTGAATGGTGGCCGAGAAAAAGTCGCGTCGTAGGTGCGCCCTGGTCGCATAGCTGTTGCTGCTGCTGCCCCTGCTAGCAATTTTAGGAAACTCTATGCTACTAGTTACCCTACCACTGCGTCGAGTCGTGTGCCGTACGTCGATCGGTGTTCAACGAAGAGGTGCTGGTGCGTCAGCGACAGCCAACGGCGCAGCAACGAGGGAGGCTCCCGCGAGCGCTGTGTGTTGACATAGAGTAGCTCGCGCGCCGTGGATGATGTTGAACTAAGCCGAGACACACGGACAAATCTGGGCGTGCAGCAAGATGCCGTTTCTCGGGGCAAGTTCTGCGTTCCAGCAGGATGTTGGTAAGTTGGTAACGCAGTGTTCTTTTACGGCTGCCCGCGGAACTAGCATAGCCTGTAATTACTCAATAGGCCTGATGGAAACCTCGATGTATGTATTTGACACGGCCTCTCGCGTCAAATTTGCTCGAGTGAGATAGATAAGCTGCGTAGAAAAATCCACGGGGTCAGTATCGCCGACCGCCGCTTGTGCCGTGCGTTAGCTCGTTTCGGTTTTATTTTTGTGACGTAGTTTCCGAACTCGAAAGTCCATTAGTCACGCTGGCGCGTTACTGCACCCAACTTTCGGACTGGCACGATTTAGCGCGAGATCCTGATAGCTTGTTCCGAAAGGCGTCAACGCCTCTTGACTTGCTGTTCATTTTGCGTGGTGACGAAGGCGCGGCCTTGCTTATGGCAAGACCCGATACCCAGTTTCTTTCTTCGTAGATCTGATAGGCTGGCACTTGGTCATTCATTGTTCCTCTCGTGGCTTAATTGTGTGAGTCATGTGTGCGCGTGCTTTGAAACTTCTTGCTTGACCTGCAGAAAGTGCAACAAACGCAGTTGTTTATGTCGCAACCTGACGTTGGATTTGGCAGCGTAGTTTACATTGCAGCCGTCGTCATGTGTGGCCAGATGAGTTGTGCGAAATAGGTCTTTGCTCTGGCTAATACCGCCATACTTGAACTTTATCTTGTACCGTTGCGACAGTGGATCGTGGCTGGTTCGGTGCGTCGAAAGCACCAACTCTTTTTTAATAAACCATGAATCACTACTGCTGGGAGTAACTTAGCTTGCTCTAGCTCGTGATTTGCGTTTCCGGTCTTAAAAGGCTTATTAAGTGCGCTATTGGACATGGAGAAACGTGCGAAATGACACTCACAATAATATAGAGAAAGACGGGACGCACAGATTCACTCAATAGCGCTGGTAGTAAGACTGATGGCTTACTACCGGTGGATAAAAATATGACAGTTGGTTTACACTCCTTTTAAGAGTGTAAACCAACTGTCTTATATTTTTATCCACAGTTTGCATGGGCCGCAAGAAGTTATAATGCAGGCAAACAAGCTCTGATGAACTGTCAGAAGGAGTAACATTTGTGTTGAATTCGAATTTGTTTTTCCTGTTTGTGCATATCAGTCTGTTGTATGCTGTAGCCAGGCAACACCGTACCCCATAGTTTCTCACAAATACAAAGAGGGTATTGTGGCGCCACCGACTATGCGAATTTTTCAAGAGGCGATGTTGGAGCACTGGGATTGACTGTATATGTGTCTACGAGGCTTCGGCGCAAAAGTGAATACGGCTGCGTAAACAAAGCTTTTCTAAAATAACTCTTATAAGCGGATCTCATTAACGTGTATTATATCCTAAAATAAAAGTCCACTCACCTTGACGGCACAATCAAACATCAAAGGGAATAAACAGACGGCATAAACGTGGCGGAAAAAACGCTCACCTTGTCGTCTGCCTGCCAAGTTTATTTTAGAATATAATACGCGTTAATGAGATCCGCTTATAAGAGTTTTGTTTTAGTGAAGCTTTATTTACGCAGCCGTATTCACTTTAGTGGCCGTTGGTTATTTCTTATGCTCCGTAAAAATGTACATCAACTTAGAAGAATCAAGTGTTAAGTAAAACACGTCTATGCAATGACATAAAATAAATAGCTTATTACGTGCTCTTTCAGTAAGAAATCAATCACTTTAACGTGAAGCCAGACACGTCTTCGAAGTATACAAATATAAGTCAAGCTCGCATACCCCGTCATTCCCTTGCATCCAGCACCCCATTAGCGCCAGATTTTCTTCTAGGTATTATTGTGAGAAACTCTATGCCGTACACTATATTCTCACTGTTTGTAGACCGACGTGCCGCACAGCAGATAGAGAGAAAAGTGCCTTGACAAGGATCAACCGACGATGTAGCGCTTTCACGGGGATAGTGCGGGCCCTGCCAACACCTGCCATGCAGACAGAAAGCTTTTGTTAGCCTTTTTCGTAAACGAGTGGCAATATCCAACATACGGCCACCGTGTCGTAGAGTGCACACAAGATTTGCAGCGGAAATATTGTCACATTCTGTCTAGTAAAATATACCAATGTAAAATGCGTGGTAATCGCATGTGTGGTAATCTGTTAGCAAGTCTGCACCGCTTCAATACGCTTTAGTGGTGTGTTCCCCTCGCATTTCGAAAATGTGATACGGGTAGTCTTCAGGCAGCTTCCAAAACAATACTGCCAGCTTCCTCCCTCGAGGCCTGGGAGTCACTCCTGTCATCAACTGACTACCGTGTTCAGGCAGAGGTGATTATGTGAGCCAAAACAGTCGTGGCAAGCTTTTGGCCCTACCCTTTGAACCTCTGGTAAGATGAAGTCGACCTCGTATTCCCGTCAATGAAGTTGTTTATCTCTCTCTCAATACGCTTGATTGTATGCCGTTCTAAGGAGAGATGAGAAATAAAGCGCAAACTGGGGGGGGTATGCGCTAATAAAAAACTCGCGCGCTCGCTACATTTATGTGTTTCAGTGCAATTTTTCTTTTCTGAGCACCATTCAGAAATCTGCTGCAGAATGTTACGCAGTCATCTTGATTGAAGAATCTTTGTAGTAATTATGTTACAATAAGCTTATGTATATGTTAGCATCGCTATATATGATATATATATATATATATATAGTATATATATTAGTATCGCCTGAGCGTTTTCCGATTTCAGTCAACCGCCCAACCAATCGTCCAATAAGCATGTCTTTGCTAACAAAACGGCAAGAACTTTCTTACAAAATTGGTGACACCATGGTGACCAGTGTTTCATGAGCTTAATGCTCATGATAAATCAAATAAAGCTTAGCTTTGTATTCTTGTGGTCAAAATTATTGCAAATACTTCGTGAGTATCGTGAAAATATCGTGAAGTAACCGTATTCCATAACAACATTACAGCTTGAAGCAATTTGTTTTAATGAGTGACAAAGCGTCACATATGGCATAGATAGTGCATTTATACCCCTTTCGTTACTGTAAAACGCCCATGAGGCTTTTCAAGACACCAAGTGCACCACCTGGATCACACTACATAAAATAATGCAGCCACTGTTTAATTGGTAGAGAGTGGCGTATGGTAGCTGCAAATGGTGTGCATTGTTGCAATATTTATTCATGGGAAGCCAACACGACATCTGTGGACACACGTGGGTCAGTGGAACGGAGAATGAAGCGGTAATCGACGCTTGCAAATTGTGCTGGGGTTTCATCTTAGCCATCATATAAATGGTTGGTTTGCAAATTTCTACTCATTTACCCTTCATTTTGCGTGCAACTGTAATCTATTTTCATGTGGAACTCAATGCTGCGTCATGAAAATGGCCTGGTGTGCTACATTTGTCAAAACATGTTCGGCAACACGCTTATATGCCCTCTGACTCGCTCACTATCATCCTACAGATCGCCATGTTGGTTTACCTTGTCCCCTATAGCCCCCTATAGGGAACCAAAGCTCAAGTTTTCGGAGCAATGACAAGGCCGCGCCTGGCCCTGGCGCCGAGCTCAGGAACTCTTGAGGAGAGACGCGAGTGAGTGTATTTCGCCGAAGCGGTTGTGTTGTGGGCTGCCACAACAAGGCAGACATCAAGAGACGCTCTCCACGTGTAAAGCTGTATCAGTTTTCCCAGCAAGTCACAGCTGGCGAACACAGTCGCATTCGCGAAAGATAAACCGAGCATGACAAGAGAGCCGGGAAAAAAAAAGAACGGGCACTTCAATTGACTCGCTGTGGTTAAACTTGGCTTATTGCTTCGCGGCGACATCAGCAGGTCATGCGCTGTAGGGAGGACATGACTCTAAAACGTCTCAAATATTTTAATGCCATGACCCTATAACTTTGGTTTTTATTTTATTTTTTCAGCATGCGGCAAATGTTTGCACATGACAGTACACGGTCGCTACTGCTAGATACCACATCAAAACGAAAATTATATGCTTTCCATAAACATTAACACAGCACACCGATAGAGTACGCGGCTTCATGTCGGCAGAATGAGACTTGCCTCAAGGCATACATTATACACGGTATTATCACGGAGGACCCGAAAAATGCATTTCGCAGCGACTCGGGCGTCCTCGTCTTCCGTCGTCTTCTTCACATCATAAACTTGACTAACGAGCTTTACTACTTTGGTTTGATTCGCTTTTTGGAAGTGCTTGTCCAGCTCTGAGATCTTTGTGAAGGTGCACTGTAGGTGGTACATTGTGAGGTAACTCTAACGCAGCGCGCGCTCTCTGCACGAGCACGTAAGCGAGCGGCAGCGCATTGGAGCGAAGGGAAAACGCGCCATCTACATCCCCGATTTCTACTTTTCTACAGATGGTGCTGCCTGTCCCGAGTCGCAGCCCCACCATGCATTGCTTTGGCTTCTTGTAGGCCGCGGCGAATAAGCTTTTAACCATTGCACAGGAAGTAAAATATTTTCTCCTAACGATTCAGTGCACTGCAGTGTTGCTCAGTTATGAAAGTATTTGTGTTGTGGGCCCTTGGATCTGGTTCTGGTAATGCCTTGAGCATGCTAACCAAGTATTTGTCAGCTTGATATATGGGTTTTATATCTAATCCTGAAGAAGACCTCTAAAGTCTTGTTGAAAATGTTCTGTCATTGTTGTGCCTGTGGGGAAAAGCGTGCCTGCACCCTCACAGGAGGAGGTAACAGTTGCTGTTGTTCTGCTCTACCTCCTTTCCTTGGTTCATGGCTGACTTTTCAATCAAATGATACATTTGGGGTTTGAATTGACTCTCGGTTCTGTTGAAAAAAAGTATTTTTTTTTTATATCCCAGAAAATGTCGAATACCATCTGTGTAGCATGGGTTATCATTTTTTTCATCTGTTTTTTGAGCGGGACAAAATTGAATTGCTCTTTCCCATCTCAGAAAGGGCAGCTTCTCCTCATTTTGACTTGGCTAGCATCCAGTGGCATACCAACCCTTTGTTCTCAAGGTTTTTGTAATGATCCCTTTTTATTATTATTTCTTATCCTTGTTTTGCTATTTCTTCGATTAAAGACTTGGAACAATTTATGAGCATTGTGCTAGAAGTTCAATTTCAGACAGTTTTACCGTATATGAAACCAACAGATGGGGCCTTTTGTGAGCTAAACGTGTAATTTTGTAAAAGCCAGATTGGTGCTGCAAAGAGTGCTCTTGGAACTTGTCTTGATTCTTGAACACTAAGCAGGGCAGTGCGAAAAGATACTGCCGGAAAAAGGCAGTATTTGACTACCTTTCTCTGTCTGTCTTTTTTGCTCTTCCCAGTTAATTGTTCAATACACTTAATGAACTAAAGAGAAATGCCATTGATCAATGTTAAGGCCAATTTATAAAGGTTATTTTCACTTGATTCTGTTCTTTTGTTGACTGCCCTCAGCAATTGAGAGATTTTTCTTCAGGCTAGGTTATATAAAGTGATGCTAAAATAATTGAAGAAGTATTCACTTGTATTAGTGAACCACACCACAGTACCAAGAGTGCTACTCTTGTCATGCTAGAAAAGCTGGGAACTCCGTATATTTCTGTGGTATCTGTTGAACACTGTATAATTCTTCGTTGGTAAAAGTGAAATTGGGCACTATGTAGGAAAGGAGACAAGGACTTCATGTGGAAAGGGTCAGAAACCTTTATTGATTTTTTAAAAGTGGGCAAAATACAAAACAAGAAAATGAAACTTTGACTTTCATTTCCGTTGTAATGGGGAACCTGCAGTCGTAAAGTTAACTTTTGCATGACAATACTATTATCAATCTAAACCAATCTCGCTTTGATGTCCCTGTACTGCCTACTGTGTGAGCCACGGGGCTATTTGACCATGTGTTTATCTCAAGGCACACAACTTCATTGCGATTACTGGTGTGCTATCAGATTAGCAGCAACAGCAGCAGTTGCTGTCGCGGTGCTCGTAAACTCGCAGATGCCTTAGGAATGTTTTACCAATACCAACCAGCTTGCTCACGCACCTTGTCCTGTCATAGTTTGAAGTGCACTTGAACATTTGTACGCTGTATTTGCAATCTTTACAGATTTATAAATGATCAAGATTTTCAGAGTTCATTTATAATTGTATTATTAAAACTGCTAAATTAATGCTTTCTAATTTCTGTTATCATTTAACTTGTTGAATCTTTTCTTGTCAGCCTATCCAGATCCCAATTAATATTGTTGGATGAAAATTTTGTTTTACCATATTTACAGCATTTTACGCATTATGTAAGGAATAAAACTTTTGTATAGACTCGGAATTTTCATTAACATGGTTGGTTTGCGGTCTTCTTCACATACTTGGTCCCACTCGTTACCACTGCATGAACCTTGATCATGAACTTGTGGTGATCTTTGTCGGCTCTACAAAATGCCAACAACATGTGAGTTACTTTTCACAGTAAGTCATGATTTGGGAGCACCAACTTTGTGTTATATAGAAAGCACCTGTTGAAAAAGTATGCCTTATGTGAGAATACTGTGAGGTGAAGTCAGCCTGTTATGTTGTGACAGATGGAACTCACTGCTCTACATCTAACTTTACGGAAACTTTTCTCACTTTTCCATGTTGTCATAATTGTTTCAACGTGCATGCAAAATGTTTTAAACATTTTTTATTGGTGCTCTGATTCGCTGTCTTGAAGGGGTCACCCATTGAACGGAGCCGGTGTTGAATGGCAGCTGAAAATATCACTGCCGTTGTGAGTGATTTCATTAGTAGTTGCACAGGTGGCAGGTATTTCGTTTTTACAATAGCAGAAAATATATGTATACTGTCTATATCAAACAAGCTTTGCCAAGTTTTTAGTAATATCATTCATAAAAGCAAAGTTATGTCAAGTTCTTTTTTTTATACTTTGACTGTTGTACTTTTGGAATATTTGGGCTTACATATTCTTCTGGTGCTATCTGCCATTAATCTACTACTTTGCACCACATACACATTACCAATGCAGAGCACGTTAGCAAATTTTTCTGTCAGTAGTTGCTATGTGATCAGCACTCAGCAGTTTGTTTTTTTCAGAGCTATTGAAACTGAAAATTTAGGTTGGTAGATGAGAAGCTGATAAGTTATACACCAAGAAGCTGTGGCCATACATTGAAAGGTGCAATATTATGAGATGTGGGAGACTTGTGTGACCTCAGTACGAAACTTGAATACGACGTCATTTTAGAGCAGCAGGACACCATCGACTATGGTTGCTGGCGAAATAGTGATAACTGCAAAGGCGCAGGCTTCTGGCACTCTAATGACTAAGGCCAGCCCCTGATGCTGGTGAGACAGCCATACTTCTGCAGTGCTAGGAAGAACTATTATTCAAATATTTCTGGTGGTAAAGGTGGAGTTTACTCAAGATTTTGCTTTGCAGGCTCACTTGGAAACGCTATTTTTTGTTGATAATCTACTATAACACCACTGCAGAGAAGGCCACGAGCGAGCGCAACACCAGTGAGGACTGGGCGCTCATCCTTGACATCTGTGACCGGGTGGGTGCTGTTCAAGGGGGCCCCAAGGACTGCCTGCAGTGCATCATGCGCCGCATGAACCACACCATTCCGCAGGTGGCTCTGCAGGCACTCACAGTGGGTAGCGTTTAGTGAAGACAGCATGCTTTCTTTGTTCGGCCATACTAAGGCCCAAAAGACAAGATTGAATTAACTGCTGCAAGTATTTAGAGCTAAGTAATGCACACACTTTCATTTCCACGGTCTTTCGTTTGTGTCATTTTGACATTAATTTCGCCTCAAATTTGCATCGGAAGCTGCTTGATTTTTAAAGACCATATTTGTTGCAACATGATGATGCTAATGTCTTGAGCACGCCTGTCATTATGCAAAAAAAATCTTCACGTAAGAGTGAAGATTAAACCCAGGCGTGATGTCCCGGTGTTTTACCACACAGCCACATGTCTGCTTGGTAATACAATGAAAATAATTGCCACTGCTTAAAAAATCATGTACAAATTTAATGCTTTACAAAAACATGTGTTCTGTTTACAGGCTTCACAATACAATTGCGGATGGATTTTATGGACTCGAAAAGTTCGAACTTATTAAGTCTTTAGGACTTCACAAATACACCGTCAAGATTACCATTGCACTAATGCATTTTCGGTACTGACTTTTCACGTGAATTTATGTTCCAAATTTTGCTTTTTCCAACTAAATCGCCTGTTTTGAGTTTTGCCGCTCAATTTTGAAAGCCGCATATTTGATTTTAAGTTGGCTTGCAGTGCCTAGTTGTGTGGCATCTAAGATGGGAAGCACGAATAATCTTCCACTTTCGGAGGCTATCTTTGATCTTTCTTGGCTAGCGAAACGGCAAGAAAAAAAAACACACATCAACATCATTAGTACACCAGTGCGTTTTTATTTTCTGGCCATTTGTTTTTGTGGTTATCATTGCACACGTGGTTGTGTTCATGGTGTGTCAAGTGGGTTTAAACCGTTGTGCGGGTCCCATGCTCGCTGCTTTTCACCGTTGCTCAGTAGCACTCCATGGTCGCCCTGCCGCGGGGGTCTAGTGGCTAAGGTACTCGGCTACTGACCTGCAGGTCGCGTTATCGAATCCCGGCTGCGGCGGCTTCATTTCCGATGGAGGCGGAAATGTTGTAGGCCCGTGTGCTCAGATTTGGGTGCACGTTAAAGAACCCCAGGTGGTCGAAATTTCCGGAGCCCTCCACTACGGCGTCTCTCATAATCATATGGTGGTTTTGGGACGTTAAACCCCACAAATAAATCAAAGCACTCCATGGTCATGGTGCTTGGCTACTGACTTAAAATTTGCGGGTTCGATTGCGGCTGTGGTGGTAGCGTTCTGATGGTGGCAAAATGCTGGAGGCTTGTGCACGGTGCGGTATCGTGGCTGGTAAACAAGCCCAGAACGTGTTGGCAATTTTCACCAAAGAGGCTAGAAGTTGGGTGCATCTTTCTGCGACCGGCATAAAGTTTTGTTTGGTTGATTCCATGGAGCCATCAACTTTGCCGCCCAAAACAGCTGGCAGCAGCTATTGCCAACGCACTTGCCAGCGGTGTTACTGTAACCCAGACAGAACTAAGTTTGCTCGTCCCCAACAACAGCATGAAGCACGGCAGTATTGGGGATTTTTTAAAGGCTTTTTTGATTCAAAGAAACTTCATTTTCATGGCTTCACCAATTTTTTTGGACCATTTTGTGGTCCCCGCTAAGTCGGGAAAATCGTTCGGCGGCTGTATAGCATATTATGTCACAGTAATCTTGTGTGGTACGAGCATTCATTGCCATGAGGTGCCAGGACATAGGGTTATCGTAACGACTTTGTGATTAAAGCAGGCAGCCCATTTAAAAAGGCACATGAGTTACTGCCTGTACTCCCTTGAGGCCACGTAGCTAAGGAAGTTTGAAAAGATTTTGCGCGCGTTATTGCTCGTGGTTGAAAGCATGTTATTCATTACACAGAATGCAGCCATATGCACAAGCATCACTGACACAGGCCGCCTTCAGCTTTATCGATTAGACTGTAGTAATTTACAAGTTAAAGTTCTCGAATAACATCATACAATAAATAGTATGCCTTAAGTGGTTGAGGTACTAGGGGCAAGATATCACTGTCGCATTCAACTTTCAAAATTGAAGCTTAGGGGTCCCCTAATTTTTAGAAATGACATATTATTGATGTGTGCTCAGTGGTAGTCAGATGATGATCTAATGACTGCAATGGCAAGACAATATTGGTACAACAACTGCAATGAGAGAAAGCTATTTACTCTAAATTTGTCAGTGCAAATTCGCATTGTGTGGAGAATTGTGTTGTAATCATAACATGGTTTTTACATTGGCAGTGTGGTTGATGCAGGGGCATTGCACGCTCTTCAGTTTGTATGAACAAATAAAATGTACTAAGTAAGAGTTTGCTTTCTCAATGTTATTTTGATTGTTGCCGATATGTTAACTTTATAAAATCTTGCCCATGCATTTACGTTTGCAGCTGCTGGATGCGTGTGTAAAGAACTGTGGCAAGATTTTTCACTTGGAGGTGTGTTCTCGAGAGTTTGAGTCTGAGTGCAAGAAGCTTCTTTCCAAGGTATGTGTGTTTGGTGTGTGCATGAATTCGAGAGCACTGCTTCATTTTCTTGACTCTACAATTAAGGAAGCACAGAATTTTTTTTTTTTTTTACAGCTGCAGCATAACTGAACCTCTTTCGTAGTTGTTGACTTGTCATGGATGAATTCTTGTGCATATGCCAGAGCTTGCTGTTACATAAATATGTTGGTATGGCTGTTCTATACTGTTAAAACAATAAAAAGGGGAAGAGGGAAGCTTGCGATAAAAAAAATCTGTAAACAGGGGTTGTATGCTCCAGCCGACGTTTCAATACGAGTCTTCCTCAAGGCTAGGAAAGAACTTCTAACCTGGAGGAAGACAAGTCCGCTTTTCGAAACATCGGTTCGAGCTCGGAACTTCGGTTTACGAATTTTTCTATACTGTTGTCACTCAGTGACTACTCAGTAGAAATATCGGCCGTCATGCAAACACTGCGGAATCAGGGTGTAGATGAAGTATATATAAATATTCTGAAAGAAATCTACAGGGGATCAACTGCTACCATAGTGCTTCATAAAGAAAGCAACAGAATACCAATCAAGAAGGGTGTAAGGCAGGGGGACACAATTTCCCCAATGCTATTTACCGCGTGCTTACAGGAGGTTTTCAGAAGCCTAGAATGGGAACAGTTAGGGATAAGAGTCAATGGAGAATACCTTAGTAACCTGCGCTTCGCCGATGACATTGCATTACTGAGTAACTCGGGGGACGAATTACAACTCATGATTACGGAGTTAGACAAGGAGAGCAGAAAGGTGGGTCTTAAAATTAATCTGCAGAAAACGAAAGTAATGTACAACAACCTCGGCAAGGAGCAGCGCTTCGAGATAGGTAATAGTGCACTTGAAGTTGTAAAAGACTATGTCTACTTAGGGCAGGTAATAACCGCAGAGCCGAACCATGAGATTGAAGTAACTAGAAGAATAAGAATGGGGTGGAGCACATTCGGCAAGCACTCTCAAATTATGACAGGTAGATTGCCACTATCCCTCAAGAGGAAGGTATATAACAGCTGTATCTTGCCGGTACTTAGCTACGGAGCAGAAACTTGGAGACTTACAAAGAGGGTTCAGCTTAAATTGAGGACGACGCAGCGAGCAATGGAGAGAAAAATGGTAGGTGTAACCTTAAGAGACAAGAAGAGAGCAGAGTGGATTAGGGAACAAACGGGGGTTAAGGATATCATAGCTGAAATCAAGAAGAAGAAATGGACATGGGCAGGGCATGTAGCGCGTAGACAGGATAACCGCTGGTCATTAAGGGTAACTGACTGGATTCCCAGAGAAGGGAAGCGGGTTAGGGGGAGGCAGAAGGTTAGGTGGGCAGATGAGATTAAGAAGTTTGCGGGTATAAATTGGCAGCGGCAAGCACAGGACCGGGTTAACTGGCGGAACATGGGAGAGGCCTTTGTCCTGCAGTGGACGTAGTCAGGCTGATGATGATGATGATGATGATGATGACTACTTTTAATCATGGTAGGTTTCTGATAAAACTTACGATTTGCGATTGGCTTCCTTGTAAAAGCTGCTTAAATGAGCAATCGCTGCTGAGAAGCTGATCCTGACTGGGCACTGTGTGTAACACCGGTGTTAAACTGCACCCGTCGTGTACTTGCCATTGGTCATTTCATTGGGGAAAGGACACTTCCTTCTTTAACTTATTCAGCCCAGCCTTCAGTAGTGCTGATATTTTCCTCTGCTTTGCACTAAGTTACCAAAACTAGCTATATTTAGTTGGAACACACTGTTTCACACTTGTGGATTTGGCACTGCACAGGCTCTTTATATGTGTAATCATGTTATGTTAGCGAACATGTAGCAGATGTGTTTTATGCATGCTCAATTTTCCCTCTTGTTAGTAGTAAACAAATATCCAGAGTACCTACATGAATTAGCAGATATTAGGTGCAAAAGTGAAACAAGACTACATTCTCATGCTGTTGAATTTAATTTGTGTTCTTTATCAATTATTATACTTAATGAAGGAGGCATTGCAGGCAGGCTTGATGTGTGGTGTAGGTGTGAACTGCAGTGGTGCCAATTCCCAGGGCCACCCACGTGTGGTGGAGAAGATGAAAGGCTTGCTGAAGAAGTGGGCCCAGGAAGACTTCAGCAAGGACCCCCAGCTCAGGTGGGTGGCTGTCATACCTTGTCCAGGCTTTTCGCATGAGAAATTCTAGAGGCAATAAGATTGATAGAAAATTAGGCTTAAGTGGTGCTTTCGTATAGCGAAAAATGGCAAAAAAAATAGATTTTTTGAATATTATGTATTCAGTTTCAGCAGCGCTTCTTCTATCGAATTCCGAAATATTTAAACTTAAAATGGCATAGACGTGCTTCGAAAGATTCATTTCACCTGCAAAGGTGGCAGGAATGATACAGAAATTGCGAAAATACGGCAATTTTTCAAAACGTTACGGCTGGGCGCCGCTGCTTTGGCCTTGTTGAAAAGATAATTTCTCCATGTTCGAAGTCCGCACATCAGCTGGCTCCACCCTTCAAAAACAAGTGCACAAAAAGCAAATGTCTGAAGGTTGCCTCGAACATAGTTTTTTAAAATTAACTTAAGGGGACTCTGGTGCTGTGATTATTCAGCGACAATGGGAATGATGGGTAGTACACGGATTTGCTTAGTCTTCGTGCTTGCGGGATGCAAACGCACTTGTGGCTACGCACTTTTGGTTTTGTTTCGAATAAAAGAACAAACTGTTTTGGACTTCATGCCTGATTGGATTTTGAGCCTAAAAGTGATGAAATGCAACTGATAAACCTTTGCCGATTGTTGTCCCGAGACGAAGCAGGTCTAAGCCACATGGAGCTGCTTAGTTAAAGATTACACACGAAGCCAAAAGGAAGAAGATTAGACAAATCTATGTACTACGGAACAATCCGGCGCTTGCTGAAGTGCCATGCGCTGCAGCTGCTATAGACACTAGCACCAGAGTTTTCTCTAGTGTATTTAAAGGAAACTCTATGGCTACGAGGCTTCTACTTGGCCGCATCCTCCATGTTGCTCCCGCACGACTTGTCATTGGCTAAACCAGAAGAGCGTCTTCTGCTGCTTGTGCCTTTGCATGTCGCAAGGTCAAGGCTGTAGAAAATTGTAGAAACTCATTCATTTACATAGCTGCACTTGAAAATGCTCAGTATGCACCGAGCATGTAGTCCTTTTGACTGAGTCCCTGTGTGGCGCTTTTTCAGGGACTGATGCATGTTCTTTGATGTTTGTCGCTTCTTGACTGATGTTGTCGTTTTCAGCCATGCGGCTGCGGCTTTGCCAGCTGGGGTTTAGGCTCGGCTCTTTCATGATGTCTTCTGATGCCTTTTTATTGCCTGCATTGAACTTGAGCGCTGCTTCTGCCACAGCTGCCTCCACCGTGGACTGCGAAGCATGTCGCTCCTTTGGTGCCAGCGCCTAGATCAAGGAATGCAGGCATTCGTTGTTATTTTGGGTTTTCCCTCGCTGGCATCGTTGCAACAGCTTTCTGTCTTACAAGCACTCATAAATGGGAAGTAAGGCTTGGCAGACATGTGAAGGCAGCTTTTGACGATGTTTGGGAATGGGAATCGGCCTTTGCCGCATTTTGTTTGCACCAGGAATTTGGAGCAGCTGGGCACAGTGTGGTTTGCCACATCATCATTGGACGTGATGTGATAAGTGGCCATCACTGCTGTGTGCATAGCATCATCACCACTGTGTGTCTTCAGAGCCCACCCATAATAATTGGTGAGCTTGGAGATCAGGTCTAGTGTCAAGTGGCCCTTTCCCCCAAGTCTCATGGCCAGGGCCTTTGTGTTTTCCAATCAAGTTGTGCAAAGCAGTGCTCATACGCTTTTGGTCATGATTAATGCAGTCGTTTTTTTCCATGGGGATATACCCATAAACCTTATCTTCTTGTAGCGCAAGGTAACTACGGCTGTCCCTGTCGCAAAGCACCATGGTGTTGCGCAGGTTGTGCGTTCAAGTGACCTCCTGAAGAGCATGAGGGCAGCCTCAACCTCCATTTCCCCAGTCTTCTTGTCACTGTTTTTCTGACACTGGTGATGTTCCTTCCACGCTGCATAAGAAGGGTCACCTTTCTTTGCGCCCGACTCGCATCCAGCACAAAAGTTGCTCAAAACAACGAAGTCAAGCACCAGCTTGCTGAACAACTCTATGACGGTGCCGAGACCGATATGCGACGAATGACCGCAAGTCATCCATGACCCATCAAACGACACCGCAATGTTTCCCATGTGGCCTGTATTAAGTTTGGCGTAAAGTTCGCGAACCAACCGCAAGCAGTCGCTCATCAAATTGCATTCAGCAGGATCGGCCGCGAGTGCTAACTTCGTCTTCACGCAGTGTTGCCACGTTTTCGTGTGAAGACCCCGACGACTGATGCCCGTCAACGAGAACACATCATTCAGCGCAGTCTGTCTGTTCCCCGTTGCCTGCATGGCATGCGCGGCCATAATGTTCACAGCAAAAGGTTTTCATACTGTTGCGGGTTCGCGGCTATGCAGCTATGCGGGCGGTGCGAAGAAGAAGACGACGACGTTTTTGGGCTGTTCGAAATACACAACGGCTGCCATCTTGACTGCTGGAGTACTTTTCTACTCTAAAGTAGTAAATACATTCGCAACATTTTGGTGGTGGCGCTGGGTACGACGCAAGACGGAACTTCGAAGCGGACGTGTTCTCGACTGCCCGACCATGGCAACAGAAACCAATTCTGCCGCTCCTGTTTCAGCCGCGACTCCGGCGCAGCCTGTACAGCCGGTCGTATTGACGCAACCGCGCGACCCTGGCAACTTCTGCGGCACCGACCATGTTGACGTTGACGACTGGATTCCGAAGTTCGAGCGGTTTGCAGCAGTGTACCGGTGGGACCCTACGATGATGCTCGCCAACGTTGGCTTCTATCTCTGCGGAACAGCTGGCGCGTGGTTCGAGGCTCATGAAGCGGACATAACCAGCTGGGATACTTGCAAACAGAAGCTTCGTGACCTGTTTGGTAAGGCCGTCGGACGCCAGCGGGCCGCTTCTAAAGAACTCTCTGGTCGGGCACAAACTACGACCGAATCATATGTCACCTACATCCTTGACGTTCTCGCCCTTTGCCATCGTGCCGACCCCAACATGTCCGAGGAAGACAAAGTAAGCCATTTACTTAAAGGCATTGCAGATGATGCTTTTAACATACTGGTTTCCAAAGACTGTTCCACCATTGATGACATCATCAAAGAGTGCCGCCGATTCGAAGAGCTGAAGAGTCGCCGGGTCGCCAAGAATTTCTTGCGACTTCCGAACACGGCCGCTACGTCATCTTGCGAGGACCTTCAGCCGCCATGCAGTCAACCACATAACAACGAAAGTGTGGTTCGCATCGTTCGTAGAGAAATCGAGGCCGCGTCTCCGTCTTTTCTGACCCGCCCATCTGATGATCGACCAACGATCTCGTTGATCCAACAGGTCGTGAGAGAGGAGCTGGCAAACGTTGGGCTGCAGCCTGTGTGTTCGTTGACGGAACCTCGGGTCAGTACCATAGCGCCTTCTCCTGCACCAGAAAGATTCCGCCGCTATCGTGATCCTGCTCAGTGGAGGACACAGGACGACAAGCCTATATGTTTTCATTGTCATGGTGTAGGACACATCTCCCGCTACTGTCGTTTCCGCACGTATCCACCTCGGTCGTTTCCTGGCTATCGACGTGACGACAACCACCGGCCCCTGCAGTACAGCGCTCGTGACGATGGACCGTACAATGGCACTCCTGCGACACCAGTCCGCCGGTCCAGCCGTTCGCCGTCCCCGCATGACCGTCGCTCCAGGTCACCTCAGCACCGCCGCTATTCGTCGCCCCACCCTAGTGGACGCCCTTCTTCGGAAAACTGAGCAATGCAGCTCCCGGAGGTGACGCTGCATTGGACTCCCGACCTGAAAACCCTCTGCTGACCTTGACTACGGACAAGAACCTGCTTGATGTAGAAGTGGATGGCCTTCCTGTTACTGCCCTTATTGACACCGGCGCACATATTTCAATTCTGAGCTCTGACCTCCGTGCACGATTAAACAAGGTCCTTACGCCGCCAGAGTCCCTATTTGTACGTGTCGCTAGTGGAGCGACCCCGGCTGTGCTCGGAATGTGCACCGCGCGTGTGAGATTCGCCGACCGCCAGACGTCCGTTCTATTCCATGTTCTCGCTCACTGTCCACATGACGTCATCCTTGGACTCGATTTTTTGTCCGACCACTCCGCTGTAATTGACTGCTCAGCCGGCGTCGTGCAACTTGACTTGCCTGCGGCCACCGAAGAGTCGAAGATGGTACAGAACAAGCTTTCGTGCGCTGAGTTTGTTCGCCTCCCACCCCAAGCCCTAACTTGTGTCACAGTTGAACCATATCCCAGTGTTCCGGATGGGGATTACGTGGTCTTTCCCTCTCCCGGTGTTTTATTGGCCCGCAACGTTTCCTCCCCGTACACCATATTAACTGTCACAGCGAACAAGACGTGCCTTCCTCTTCTGAACTTCGGACTCAGCCCTCAAATCCTACCACAAGGCATTGTTCTCGCCACTCTTTCACCGTCACACGAGTGCCAGATCTCATCAGTGTCACGTGAACTGGCCACAGTCGCCTCGCCGAACCTGCATAGCACCGACGCAGCCAAATCTACACGGCTCAACAATGTAACTAAGATGATTGCCTCAGACCTCTTGCCGTCTCAGGTCAAAGACCTCACTGATCTTCTCACGAGCTATTCGGACATATTTGACTTTGACGGTAGGCCCATAAGTCAAACATCGCAAGTCAAACATCGCATTAATACCGGTGATGCAGCTCCAATTCACAGGCGTCCCTATCGAGTGTCACCATCAGAACGCCAAGTTATCCAACAGGAGGTGAATAAGATGCTCACAAAAGGCATCATAGAGCCCTCATCGAGTCCGTGGGCGTCCCCTGTAGTCTTAGTTAAAAAGAAGGACAATACCTGGCGTTTCTGCGTGGACTATCGGCATTTAAACAAGGTCACCAAAAGGGATGTCTACCCGCTTCCTCGTATTGATGATGCCCTGGACTGCCTTCATGGCGCAACCTATTTTTCTTCGATAGACTTACGCTCCGGTTACTGGCAGATCGCCGTGGACGACCTCGACCGGGAGAAGACCGCCTTTGTAACGCCTGACGGTCTCTACCAATTCAAGGTAATGCCGTTTGGCTTGTGCAATGCGCCGGCAACGTTCGAGCGGATGATGGACACGCTTTTGCGCAGCTTTAAATGGTCTATCTGCCTGTGTTATCTGGACGACGTGATTGTGTTTGCCCCAACCTTTAAGTCTCACCTCGAGCGCCTTTCCTCAATTCTTTCAGTATTTCGAGAGGCTGGGCTCCAACTTAATTCCTCGAAATGCCATTTTGGGCATCGCCAAGTTACTATTCTAGGGCATCTCGTTGACTCCTCCGGCATCCGCCCCGATCCCGACAAAGTCCGAGCTGTCCTGGATTTTCCTGTACCGACTTGTGTCAAGGACGTTCGAAGTTTTGTGGGCCTATGCTCATATTTCCGACGATTTGTCAGAAACTTCGCAGAGGTCGCACGCCCCCTCACTGATCTTTTGAAGAAAGATGTACCATTTGAGTGGGGTCCTGATCAAGGCACGGCCTTTTCCCAGCTCATAACACTTCTGACCACGCCACCGATTCTCGCCCACTTCGACCCGTCTGCTCCAACCGAGGTCCGCACTGATGCTAGTGGCTACGGTATTGGCGCGGTTTTAGCCCAGCGTCAATCCGGTCACGATCGAGTTCTTGCGTATGCCAGCCGGCTCCTTTCTCCTGCCGAACGCAATTACTCTATTACGGAACGCGAGTGCCTGGCGCTTGTATGGGCAGTTGGTAAATTCCGCCCCTATTTATATGGCCGGCCTTTCACAGTTACCACTGACCATCACGCTCTATGCTGGCTTTCAGCCCTCAAAGATCCAACGGGGCGCCTTGCTCGTTGGGCTCTGCGCCTCCAGGAATTCACATACACAGTGGTTTACAAGTCTGGCCGTTTACACCAAGACGCCGACTGCCTCTCTCGGTACCCCGTTGACGCTCCAGATCTAGTAACCGACGACGCGTCCATCTGTATTTCCTCGCTCTCTGCTTTCGGCAACATAGGATGTGAGCAACGGCGTGACGCGTCCCTACGCGAGCTAATCGACCGCCTGAACACAGGCTGTACAGACAATTCGCTTCGCATGTTCGTTGTCATAGACGGCATTTTATACCGCCGCAACATGCACCATGTGGGAAACGAACTACTACTCGTAATACCCACTCATTTGCACTCGACCGTACTTCAGCAACTACATGATGTACCAACGGCTGGCCACCTTGGTGTTGCCAGAACGTACGACCGTGTCCGCCGACGCTTTTTCTGGCCCGGCCTCTACCGTTCTGTACAACGTTATGTTAGGTCTTGTGAGTCGTGCCAACGCCGCAAAAGGCCAGCGGTACACCCCGCCGGGCTCCTTCAACCGATCGACGTACCTGCCGAGCCTTTCTATCGTGTCGGCCTCGACCTGCTGGGCCCTTTCCCTCTTTCTACCGACGGTAACAGGTGGGTCGCCGTCGCCATAGATTACTCGACCCGTTTCGCAATTACGAGACCTCTTCCAAGCAGCTGCGCTACAGATGTCGCCGACTTTTTGATTCAAGACGTCATCTTACATCATGGTGCTCCTCGTCAACTGGTCACCGATCGCGGTCGCTACTTTTTATCTAAGGTAATTGACGATCTACTTCGTTCTTGTGCAACCAAGCACAAGCTTACGACGGCCTACCATCCTCAAACAAACGGCCTCACAGAACGTCTGAATCGCACACTCACTGACATGCTCGCCATGTACGTGTCGACGGATCATCGTGACTGGGACATTGCGCTACCCTTTGTCACTTTCGCTTACAATAGCTCACGCCACGACACTGCTGGATATTCTCCCTTTTACCTTTTGTATGGAAGAGACCCGACATTGCCGTTCGACACGCTTGTACCCAACCCTACCGACCTGTCCACAGCATATGCTCGCCGCGCTATTAGCACCGCGGAGAAAGCCCGTCAGATTGCCCACCAGCGCCTTTCGGACTCGCAGCTCCGTCAGAAACGTAGCTATGACAGCCACCATCGGGACGTCCACTTTAGTCCAGGTGACCTCGTTCTTCTGTGGACTCCGTCGCGACATGTTGGTCTGGCTGAAAAGCTTCTACCCAAGTATTCCGGACCTTATCGTGTGCTACGGCAGGTAACTGATGTTACCTATGAAATAGCACCTCTAAACCCTTCGATACCTTCCACATCTTCCGACATCGTCCACGTCGCTCGCCTCAAGCCGTACATCTCGTCCAACACCTGCTAACAAGCGCCGGGTCGGCGCTTTTCGCCGCCGGAGGTCGATGTTGCGGGTTCGCGGCTATGCAGCTATGCGGGCGGTGCGAAGAAGAAGACGACGACGTTTTTGGGCTGTTCGAAATACACAACGGCTGCCATCTTGACTGCTGGAGTACTTTTCTACTCTAAAGTAGTAAATACATTCGCAACAATACGTTCATCGCTACGTACGCGTGCCGAGCTGCGCAACGACGCAGTCTCCCCAAAGGTCGAACACACAAAACACAACTCCACGGCGAGTTTGAATTCCCGGTCGTCGCGGACAATCTGCGGTTCTCCATTGCATGCCTTGCACTTTGCAAATGCCGACAAAGCGCTGTTCATTGCATCCAAATCTATAATTGTGAACGTGGTTCCATCAGGCGGCCGAGCTGCTTCGTGGGCACCGTCAACCACGAATGTACGTTTCCGCTCCGTCGCTGCTGCAAACGACGACTCCGATAACTTATCTTCGGCTTTAGCTCGCTCCTCTTCCAAGTCAGATTGCTGCCGATAGATACTATCTAGATGCACGGGACAGCTGCTCGAAGGCTTCGCGGCCGACGGACTTTGCACAGGCTCTGTGACAACTGATGCGGTAGCTAGGCCTTCCATGGTAGCGTCGACGACTTCGCCATGGGACGAAAAGAGTGTAGCGTCTTGGGGGGTTTTGCTGTATCATGGAGCGCTTCTTGAAATTCGCGACTAGCGTCCTTCGCACTTTTTTCGCACCGAACTTGTGCCGCGTGCGGAATTTGCGCTCAGGATTTGACATCATAAAATTTCTCCGCCGACACTGAGGCAAAATGGCGCGCATGGACGCGCGCCTCAATACACGCAGCAGACGAAGCCAGGAGCCTCCACAAATAGGGAGGCAAGCTCAAGTCCTTCCGCGAAATAGTAATAGGAAGGCGCTCTGATACTTCTTTTTGCCGCTCATTTTACAAGCTGCCAATGGTTGAATTGGACCCATTCTGGCGGGAATTTGAAGGCGAAAGACGGCTTTCTCAAATAAGGCCAAGCGGGCCCCGCTGACACACATTAAAGGGCAGGGGCGCGTCACAGAAAGTGTGCGATTTCAACGTTGATTTCGGCTCGCATTTAGCTAGAAAGCGCCGTATAAAGGGTTTTAGCGGCTAAAATAATGATATTATAGGCATAAAATTCACGGTGCACTAGTAGCTGTACATTTCAAAAACGCAATAAAAAAAGGAGTTTTTTCGCGATTTTTTGGCCTCCACAACCAGGGTCCCCCCTTAACAACTGTATTTGCAAGAACTGTTTAATGATATTTTGAAATGTTAAGTTCAGTCGTCCATTTGCTAATGGCACCGTTTAAGCATACACTGCCAAGAACCGAAACAGGCTAGCAGTTCAGGAGGCAACACGCACGAGTCTCGAATATGCTTATTGCAATCTGCACTTGGAGGCGAAGCTCAAGCATTCTCTAATTTTTTTCAATAATTGTGTGATACCCTCACCTTGATGCATGCTTTGTACTAGTAGTGTAAGGAGATGCGTATGATTCTCCTTACACTATGTGTTTGTTTCATGAAACAGAAGTGAGCTTGGTGCACTGTGCATGCATGCAGTTCTGAGTATGAGGAATTTAGGCGAGAAAAGGCACGAACGCTGCTTGTCCCTGTGATAGCCTGTGTGGTGTGTTCGCATCAAAGGCAGCGCGAGAGTTGAAACCAGACAATTTTAATGAAGTTCAGTTTGTGGGTGCGGGGGTGTTCGTGAGGGGTATTGCTTTTGAAGGGCCATTCTCTGGACATGTTGCTGATTGTATGTGATAACCACTCTTTTTCCAGTTGGTAGTGCAATTTCAAAAATATTTTTATTTTGTCCTTTTCAGTCTCATTCCATCCCTCTATTCCAAGCTCAAAGGAGATGGCGTTGACTTTGGGTGTGAGGGAGCGGTGAGTTGATCCTGTGTGTTTGCATGACTGCTCTCGTTTATTTTTGTCCTGATAAGTTGATTGCAGTGAAATTGGGCCCTGCAACACTTTTTGAGCATTGTGAGAAAACGCTGCTGATTGGTAGTAGAAGTTTCCGGGAACACGTGAGCCAAATATTACAGCACAGCACGCGGCTTACAATTCAGAATAAATTATAAAAGTCAGCTGCAAAATGCTTTTTCTTTATACTAATGATGGAGGAAGCTCCAAAATCACTCGTAGAAGGCCATCTATCAATCATTGGCCGATTTGAACATGGCGCGCTCAGATGTTACAGGTATTGCTGCGGGAAGCCGTGACATGTGTGCGCGTGATATCACACTGAAATAGCCGCACTTCGGAGAAAAGTGCTCAAGGTCATGAGGCACGCACGACTTATTTGCTTTGCCAATGCCATCCTTTCCTGCTTGACTCCCAGCACTTTCATTGGAACGAGAGAAGAGATATTGCGATTGCAGTGTGTGACAGATCTTTGTAACTCCGCCCGTCCTGGATGGATTCTTAAAGTTTTTGCGGCGTTGAATTTGTGAGGTAATAAGCTCTTTTAGTGAATCCATTTTATGGCTACTTCAAAAAGTGTTTCAGGGCTTCTTCAAGAAACAAGAGAGCAGATTGTATCGTGTAACAAATGATTCATGTGATCAAAAGAAAATGGACATGTTGTGAGGAGGCCTCAGCATACATATGGCTAACTGCAATTTATGCTATAGGGAAGGGATTCGGAATGTCTAATACATTTGCAATATGTGCAGCAGTTCTTTAAGGGGGAGATGCAATTCGAAAAAGAATTTTCGCTAATGTGTAGCCTAGGGCAACGAAATTTGTCCCTGTATGTAGAGGCTTTTATGCTGATTTCAAATATGTAATTATTTTTATAGTAAGTTGCACAGTTTTCATTTTGTGCCATGAAAGTGTAAAGTATAGCTCATTTCAGAAAAACTTTTCTCTGAACTTTTCTGGTTCTGAGCTGTTAATGGTTCATATTGTTCCACATTAACTGTGTTAACTGTAGAATGCAAACAACTCTAAAAAAGTTCGTACAGTCGAGCCCACATGTAACCTAGCATGTGTTAGGCGTTTTTGTGTAAATTCCACTGAGTATGCTGTTCCTTAACCAGCATTTTGTTTGCCTTACTGTATGCTGTATATATCGTGCTTCTTGTTTTTTTTTTTTTTTTTTTTTTTTTTTGTAACCCACATATGCTGTAATTACGCTACAAATGTTAGTGTATGTTTTAACTCACTTGTTTTGCTTTGATTTTTTTTTTTCCCTCTATTTTTATTGCCTGTACTGAAAATCATTGTACTGCCCAACTGCCACGCTCTCGAATGAGAGTAGCAGTATTGAAAATAAATAAAATAAATAAAAATGTAACGGCCCCAGTCGAACAATACACACGTGACCATGCAAATATACATTATTTCAATTGCCAAAATACAAATTTGCATTTACAACGAACGTCTTGAGTGTCACCGATCAGTTACAGCGAACAGAGGCTGCACTCTCGCGACTTTCTGGGAAACAAATTTCAACCATTGATAAGCCAGCGGTGAGGTTCCCATAGATTCTTATTGTTATACGCCAACCCTGCCTTCGCACCCCTTTAGTTGTCTTTGTTACGGACCTTCCCCCCTGAGCACTCCGCATCGTCAGACGAAGCCCATGTTTTCATATTCCCACCGATCTCTCGAAGGTTGGTTGGCCAAATATAGTTCGGGGGGAGCTTGCTTCATCTTGATCTGCCTATCTTCATATTGTCCTTCTTCAGTTTTTGATCTCTGGTTTTGTTGCGCTCTTGTGCGCGTCGCCCACCTGGAGTGATGAGACCATTTGGCAGCATGGTCTGTGTCTGGGTAGTGTCTTGATCGATGTCGTATCGTTCCAGCGCACGCGCTTGTGCTACCCCAGCGACTTTACTAATTCCTGATTCGTTGTCTGTTTTGGACCTGTTCTTGCTCCCTCGGCACGTGTTTGGAAGTGAAAAAACGGTTTCTACAGAGAAGAAATCGCGAAATATTGAAGTCGGCGAGGCCGTGCAAGTCTGCCGTAGCCACAATGCGATTCATTGACCTCTGTGGGCACTGACCGCTCTCCCGAGCTTTCCTGCGTGCGAGTTGCACAATTCGTGAACCTTGCAAGCAAGCTACCTCACCTGCCTTCTTTCCGCTTGTTTTGGTTTTCAAGGTCGCCTTCCCACCACTCTTTGCTCTATTGAAACTCCTTTGCCTGTTTCTCACTCTCTTCTCTCTATCACAGCTCTGCCTGTCTCCACGCACTCCATCACGCCAGCCACGCTGGCTCGAGTTCAGAAGTTTTGTTTTCAAACTAGAAACGGGCCCAAAGCAGTTCAGCGCATGCTGGCTTCTACGTTGCGTGTGTGCATCTTGCTCACTGTTGATGAGTGTGGTCAGGATGGCAGCCGGGAGGCCTTCCACCCTTTTTTGTGCTGCTCAACAAAGCGTCAAAAGTGTGACCGCTTGGCTTGGGTATAATCTGGCGCATTTGAGACTTAGTATAGGTGCCGCATTGTCGAACGCTTGCTGGTATAGGTGCCGCATTGTCGAACGCTTGCTCATATCTGTTGATCACCCGATAGCTAACTTGCCACTTCGGGTGTCTCTGTATTCAGCTTTGGAGATGATGAAGGCTTCTTGGGCGGAGGTAACAGCTACATGTGTGCGAAACTGTTTTTGCGAGGCCGACTTGATGTCGGACGTGATCCCAAGTCTGCAGCTTCTGCTATTCGAAACACGTGCATTACGGACTTTTTTTATAAAAAATATTTGTTTTCATTCTCAACTTTCATTAAAGCTGTGTTTCATTTGCTACAAACTTTCGAATATAGCGCAGAGATGCCGCATCACGCTCAGGTTCGTTATAAGCGGGCTCCACTGTATAAGGCATGTTAATGGACAAGAGAAATCGTAATTTGGGAATTTGTTAATGGAGAACAAAAATTGTAATGTGGGAAATTGTACAATCCCCAGCCCAGACTAATTGCTTGCTTTAGGTTCACAATAATTAACCAAGCAATAACAAGTTTTCATGGAGATTTTGGCACCCTTCACGTGATAAGGAATATTTGGACAAAATTTGATCCAAATTAGGGTATCGGAAGTACCAAATGTTTTGACTGAAGAATATGCTTTATATGCATCTTGGGAAAAACACATTTTAACGGCATAAGTCAAAGCTCATCAAGGCCAAGATAAGTTATCTTGTAATAGTTTACTCCATGAAAGCTTGGCAATTATTGTTATATTGAGGATGTGGCTTTAGTGAACTCGTTATGTGAAATGCAGTGGCGAGATGCCAGATGACAATTTGCAACTTGCAGGGAAATCTAGACAATGAATGAGCTCTTCTAAGTTTTATAGCGAAAGATGTTACGAGATCACAATTCTGGTCACGTGCAGTTGTCCACAACTTCTGCCGCTGATGTCCGTAACCACATCGCGCAAAATTAGAAAAAAAAAACTAGCACCAATGACACAGTGCGGCTTGAATCTGGGTTCGCTGGGTGCCAGCCCAGTATCCTACCACTGAGCTACGCCACTTGTGTTCAACATAACGAAGTGCTGTACATTCAGAAAAGGGAAATCTGCATTGGTGGTAGGGTAGCACCTGTCCTGTGTGAAATATTTCAGAGTTTTGTGGACAGGAAGTAGGTACATGGCTTGGATGGATTGGTTAAGCATGTCTTTCGCTATCTAGAAGACTACTTGGTGCTTTTTGATGTCCGTGATGATCGAAATTTCGTGAATAATTTGAAAAAGTTTCGAGAGAATGGCAGTGGCCTAAATTTCTCGTTTGAGTTGATGACAGAAGGGGTGCCCCAGTTCCTAGACTTGAAGTTATTTTCGACCTACACATGTGTGTTGGCACTATCATTCTCGATCACTTAAGGGGGGAGGCTACCTTCGAAGGGCAACTTTTTTGTTTGTTGAGATATCTTAATGAAATTTTCAGGGTACACTAATAGCAAAGCCATTTGAATAACCACAAAGTTTCATGCAGTTATGTTCACTGGTTCTCAAGTTACAGCCATTTATCAGGGTAGTCCACATGGGTCCCTTAGTCAGGGTCTGGAGAATTTGAAAAATGTGCTAGCACTGTGAAATTCACTATGATGATTCCTGGATAGGTGCTTTAGGGCAAGACAGAGCCCTTTTTTTAAATTTCCTTGCCAAAAAATATTAGCAGAGCACTGAATTTAGTGTTCACAATTTGGCTCTCATCAATGAAGTTTTAGTTAATTATTACGAATTACAGACACAATAAATTGAAAAAACGGGCTTGTCTTGCCCTGGGCAATTTATTAAGGTGCATAATAAAAAAACCTGATAGAAATCAGACCAGCAGTTCCAGAGAGATCACCTGACTAAGCAGCCTCACTGGCCAAAAAAGTCATTCTGAGAAAATTGACTTCGAAAGTTTCAAACATTTATTATGGTCTAAAATGACCCTGCAGAGTAGCTAGATGTGTCCTTAGGCTCTCTTTTTCTTTGCCGCTTTTCCTGCTTCTCATTCATCCATTTCTGAGCCTTTCTCAGACGCAGAGAGTCTTTCTCCGCAGCTCGTTGAATGGTTAGGTGGCCAGGTGTGAGTCCCACTGATGACGACAACTCTTGGGTGGCCCTGTAGCAGCTGGCATTATACCGCAAAACTGCGTCATGCAGTGCTGTCTTGACAGCAATCAATGATGCATGTTGCTCTTTGGGCATCAAGGACCATAGGACAGAATGGAATGACTCCGATGCATTTTGCGTCTTTGCTCCCAGGCAGCGTTGCAGTAGAGAAGCCTGCGAAAGGCGCTGGTAGACTGGCAGCAGCGCTTCTGCAACGTTGCCCGGAAGATTGTATTTGTGCTTTGGAGGTGGCACGCCATTCCCCTTGCAGGCATTATGACGGCACCACGAGTCTGCACCTTCCGGGCACAAGTCATGGTGAGGATCCTCGTCAGTTGAGGTGACGTGATAATATGATGCCATCACTGCACGCTGCATTGCAGCCACATTGTTTGAATTGTTCCGCAGTGCCCAGCCATAATAGTCTGTGAGTTTATCAATAAGGGCTTTTGTCAATCTGCCCTTCCCTCCCAGAGCCTGTTCGCTTTTCTGCACAAGATTACATAGGGCTGTGCCCATCCTCTTCCGGACATGGTTCAAGCATTCTTCTTTCACAATAGGGACTAGCCCATAAACATTGTCTTGTTGAAGGGCAGAGAATGTGGCGCTGTCCCCATCAGATACAATGGTTGTATACCAGAGGTTATGCTTGGACGGAGGTTATGCTTGGACAGTGAACGTGAGAACAGAGTTACAGCTGCTTCAACCTCCATCCTCCGAGACTTGGCATCAGTGTTTTTTTGGCACACATGGTGCTTCAACCAGCTTGCATAGCCCTCGTCTTCAGGCTTCGGTCCTACCTGGCAGCCGAGACACTGATTCGATAAAACTACAGCATCCAAGATGAGGCCTGTGTGATACTCGATGATTGCACCAACTCCAATGTGAGATGTATGTCCGCGCTTATGCCACGTGCCATCATAGTTCACTGTAATGTCCTTGCAGAAAGATGGGTCCATCTCCTTGTACACCTTTTTCACAGCAGAAGCCGATTCTTCATAGAATTTATCCAGGGTCTGTTGCTGTGGTTCTCTGAATTGCTTCAGGTGCCTCTGGAAAGTTCTGTGGTGCAGGCCACGGTGGGAAACATTCATAGTTGCCCAAAAGTCGTTGAGGGCTGTCTGTCCCTTCCCTATTTGTTTCATGGCCGTAATGGCTCTTATATTCACGTCGAAGGCCCTTGACTCGTTCTGACGAGCAGAGCTCCACGAACTTGAAACTATTCCACAATGTGGGCATACCAGCTCAAGCTTCGTGGCAAGTCTAAGCTGGGTGCCTCCTTGAACTTTCATCCCGGTCGCGAGGCAGCGCGGGCACGGGGTCTTGGACAGCATGTCGCTAAGGGCATTCCCTTGCACGAGGAAATATCTCTCGCCTTCGGTCGTAGCGGTGGCAGCTTCGGGTTCAGGCATCATCGCTTGAAACTTCCTCTCGGTCGCTGGCATAGCGCCAAGCTTTCGTTGCACAGCAGCACGTTCTCTCTCCGCCGTCGCCAACTCCTCGCACGTCCGAAAACGTGTTTGGATGTGCACAGTCGACGACGCGGTCTCACTGTTCGGGGCCGGAATCAATGCGGTTGGCGAGCGCGACACACCAGGCGTACTTGAGCACGAAACACCAGCCTCACTCGTCACGACGGATCCTTGTGCCGATGGTGTAGAAGTCTCGTCGCTAGAAGCGTCGACGCAATCGTCTTGAAAAGATGAAGTGGAAGCATCGGTGCAACTGTCGCCACGCGTGGGCGTGCAGGTGAGCTTCACCATGCGTACGAGCTCTTCAGCTGACGCTTTCTTGAACCGAACGCGTGCCGAGTCTTGAACTTCGAGATGCCCATCGTGACCGTCAGCGCAATAATCCGCGTCCCGTGAACACGGCGCAAGATCATCTCGTGAGGACGGTAGTGATCGTCTCGTGAAGACGGTAGAAGATCGTCTCGTGAAGACGGTAGAAGATCGTCTCGTGAAGACGGTAGAAGATCGTCTCGTGAAGACGGTGAAAGATAGAGGAGCACGTGTGACGACCGATCGGAATGATGGCAAACGGGGCACACAAAGAACGCCAGCATTGCAAGCGCCGGTGCAGATGACGAGCTGGCGCATGCCGGAGAAGCAGCTACGTCATCGCGCGCAGCAGCCAATAGGAGCCGCGCGCTCCCCCATCCCCTCGAGAGGCGCGCGCTTTGTCCAATCGTGAGCGACTCCCGCCTCGGAGCGCCACCGCCACTGCCGCGGGTGGCGAAAAAAAAAAACGCAAAAATTCACGAGCAAAACAACATCAAGATGGCGGCGATCGGCCAAGCGGTTGGGAAATGGCGCGCGCGCGAAGTTGGGGTATTTTTGGCGCTCGCTCGCCGCTTGCCGGCTGCCGCGGCATGTTCTAAAATTTATTTGACGTACTTTCGCGATGAATTAGACATTGATATTTACAGTAGAGGCAGTTTATGAGTCATACTGCCCGAGTATGTGGTTTTCAAAAAATCGACTTTTTCGCGATTTTTCGGTTTTCAAAGGGCGCGTCCCCCCTTAAGCTGTAGCTAGATTTCACTTCAAACCATTAAAAGATAATAAAATATGGCATAGCAGTGTCATGTGTTTGCTCAGCCTTGCTAAAATCTTGTAAGTACGGGCTACAGATTAGCTTCAGCGAACAGGTGGCAAGACTCAAGCAAGCAGGTTTTCTGGAACACGCCATTGTACAAGCCTGTGAAAAGATGCGCAAAAGTTTGAAGCCAAATCCTTCACAGGGGAGAGGCAACAAAGAGCGATCTACAAGAGAAAAAAGTACAATGTCATTCCGTATACTCATCTTGTGGCTCACGGTTTGAAAAACGGGGCCCTTTTGTTACGACGTTGACATTGTTTTTTCCTCCCCACAAAAGCTGGAATCCATGTGTACAAAAGTCAAGAAAAGCATTGACACACAAATCGGAGGAAATCGGAGTGTTCACATCGTTAGTGGCATCAAACATACTTTTCAGTATATTGAATGCCTAATGGTCATCGTCTATCTGATCCCATTATTATGCAGAAAAGCGTACATTTTGAAGAGGTTTATTAGTCGTTAAGGGGGGATGCGGCTTTGGCATCGCGAAATTTGGCCAAAAAATTGATTTTCTGAAAATCTCATTTTCACATTCTGTGACCCCTTTTCTATCTAATTTCGAAGTTTCGTCCCTGAAAACAGCGTAGAAATGACGTAAAAAATTTTTATCGAAGCTAGGGTGGCGATGAATTTCACGGAAATTGCGAAAAAACGGCGTTTTTCGAACCGCGATATCTCCGCAACCACGTAACCTAGCCCCGCCATCTTTGTCTCTATGGATAGTGTGATTCTTCCGTTTCAAATTTGCCGCCTCGGCCGGCGAACCAGGCAACAGCAAGCCCACTGCAAGCCAAATTGTAAAGGTATCACAACAGTTTCCGATTGGCGACGCGCGTCACGTGACTGTACGGCGGCTCCGCATTGGTCGCCCGTGCGGTCGCTTGTAGTAATTGGCGCAAATGTCATCTGCTCTACGCGCTGACAGCACTGACGGGCCGCTTACTGCATTTGTTTTCAACTCGTCCCGGCGTGGTTTCCTGCGATCGCTTGTAGCAATCGGCGCAAATGTCGCCTGCCCTACGCGCTGACGGGCCGCTTACTGCATTTGTTTTCAACTCGTCGCGGCGTGGTTTCGTGCGGTCGCTTGTAGCAATCGGTGCAAGGGTCGTCTGCTCTACGCGCTGACGGGCCGCTTACTGCATTTGGTTTCAACTCGTCGCGGCGTGGTTTCGAGATCGCATTGCGCTGTGATAAGACCGGCACTCGTGAAAGGAGAAAAACGTTGTTATCCAGTTTGGCGCATTGCAGTTTTGAGATCAGTTCCTGCATGCGATCATGGACCGGCGATCGTTCAAGAAGAAACGCAAGACTGCGCAGCAATTTGGTTCTCGTAAGCCGGAGCCGCCGATCGTGAAAAAGAAATTCAGTCCGGCAACTTCTGCGAGCAGCGACGATGGCATGCGGCACGACGAGGACTCGCAGCCGAGCACAAGCACGCACGGAGCATCGTCCGCGAGCATCGACGAAACTGTTCATATGCCTGTGGAGCAGTGCTTTGTGCTGTCTGAAGAAACATCCGTTCGTCGTTTCGCGCAGGCTGCAGACATCGCGGATGCTAAGCCTAGCACTTTGCGTGAGGATGTAGACGCCGCGGATGCCCAGCCTAGCACTTCGCACGAGGATGTAGACGCCGCGGATGCTAAGCCTAGCACTTCGCGCGAGGATGTAGACATTGCGGATGCTCAGCCAAGTACTTCGCGCGAGGATGCGAGGCCGTCTACCAGCAACACCAGTAGCACGATTCCGACACTAAGGACCGCACTGCAAAGGACACTAAGGACTACAACCTTGGTGCCTATTAAGCATGTAAACCGTGACTCAAGACTTTGAACCTCGTTTTCTCAATACTGTTTTTTTGGCATGTTGCTCAGCTCGTGGAGCAGATATCTTCGCAACTACTTGACAGATTTTGATTCTGTTTTTTTTTTAATGCTCCTTGAACTGTGCTTCAGGGGGCTGCGTTTTATTTTTAAAATTTAGCCTTTTAAAAATTTTTGGTAGGGTTTCTTGTTTGTAGTGCAAATGTGCTCATTGAAGTATCAGTGGAGAAAACATGAACTACAAATGTTAGTGTTGCAAAAAAATTATTTTGAAAACGCAGCCCCCTAGAGCATACATTCACCTCTGCACACAGTGTTTACCAACTTTCTATGTCATTTTTTAAACTCTCCAGCCGCTCCACGAGGTCCAGTAATGAAATTATTTGTTTCTCAGAAAGTTTTCATGATATCATCTTGAAATTTTTATGGAAGCATTATGACGTCATTTTTAGTCTCTGTGCCAGTTTTCATCAAGATCTAACCAGAAACAAGAAAGTTCGTTCCGAAAGGCACGTCCCCCCTTAAGGACAGCGGCGAGACAACGATAAGAACCGTACAGAGACCGGCACAGCAGCGAGCCGAAGCACAAGGCGAGAGAGCCGGGCGTTGGCGATACTGCTCGCTGCAGGCACACCTTCTTCACAATCGCCCCCGCTGAAAAAAGAGCCATCCTGGCGACTTAAGAAGTTTTAGGCAAAGGCTCATGGCACGCTTTCAGTCGGGAAACATGGACGATGTCACGTGCACGCCAGCGCATGTCGTCCGATCGGGAAACTGGTTCAATTAGGAAATTAACCGGAGAGGTTATCTCCAAAACAGTGTAAGGCCCCTCGTACCGGGGGACAAGTTTCGAGGAGTCCCGGTGTTTGGTATGGAATTGCAAGCCACACAAGAGACCCTGGGGCATAGCTGGTATCCGGAAGGGCGGTGCTACGGTTTTCTTTTGGCGTTGCTGCTTGTTCGAGGTGAACGTACGAGCGAGCTGGCGGCACTCTTCGGCTTGTTGAACAGCATCGGGCATAGGCGGACACTTGAAAGCATCAGGATGATAGGGAAGTAGGGTATCGATTGTATGGGAAGGCTCGCATCCGTAAAGAAGAAAGGAAGATGAAAACCCTGTGGTTGTTTGTATTGCAGTGTTATATGCCAATGTGACATATGGGAGAACACGGTCCCAGTTGCTATGATCAGATGCCACGTAGATTGAGAGCATATCACCCAGCGTGCGGTTAAACTGTTTCGTTAGCCCGTTATTCTGCGGGTGGTATGCTGTAATTTTCCAATGAATGACGTGGCATTCCGAAAGCAGAGTTTCGACGACCTATGAGAGGAAAGCACGGCCTCTGTCACTAACGAGCTCGAGAGGTGCACCATGTCGAAGGATAAAGCAACCTAAAATGAAAGAGGTGACATCTTGAGCGGTAGCGCTCATCAAAGCGGCTGTTTCGCCGTAGCGTGTCAGGTGGTCGACCGCCACTATAATCCATTGATTGCCATCTGGTGTCAATGGAAGGGGGCCATAGAGGTCAACGCCGACACGATCAAATGGCTTGGCAGGGCACGGAAGTGGCTGCAATGCGCCAGTCTCGCGTAGCGGTGTTGATTTGCGTCGCTGGAAGTTAAGACAGCGCTGCACGAATTTACGTACAAAATTGTACATGCCACGCCAGTAATAGCAATGACAAAGGCGTTCATATGTTTTGAACACCCCGGCGTGGCCACATTGCGGATTGTCGTAAAGAGAGGCGCATACTCGCGATTGTAAAGTGCGTGGAATGACCAGCAGCCACCGTCGGCCATCGGGAGCGTAGTTGCGTGGATGAAGAAGTTGATCGCGGATGGCGAAATAGAAAACTTGACGTCGGAGGGATCGAGATACCGGAAGGTTGGGCGTGCCGGATATATATTTGAGCAGAGATGTGATCCACGAGTCACGACGTTGTTTCGTGGCAATCGAGTCGAGATTTAGTGATGACAAGGTCTGGAGGCAAGTGTTTCTGCATGCGGGATCTGGTGGTGAAGGTGAGCGGGACAGGGAATTAGCGTCGGAGTGTTTGGGACCGCAGCGGTATACGACGCGAATGCCGTACTCTTGGATGCGGAGTGCCCGTCTCGCGCAAGGAGGCCAGACGGGTCTTTCAACGTAGAGAGCCAGCAAAGCGCGTGGTGAGTCGTTACGAGATCGAATGGGTGGCTGTATAGGTACGGCCGGAACTTTCCAAGCGCCCACACTAGAGCCAAACACTCTTTTTCTGTGATGCTGTAATTAGTTTCGGCTTTCGTCAGAGTGTGCCTAGCGTAGGCTACAACATATAGTGAATAGCCGGGCTTTCGTTGAGCGAGAACAGCACGAAGCGTGACGCCGCTGGCGTCAGTGTGCACTTTGGTAGGAGCCGTCGGGTCGAAGTGGCGAAGAATATGTGGGGAGGGGAGCATACAGCGCAGAGTAGTGAAGGCAACGTCACATGCAGGGGACCAGGAGGAGAGGTTCACGTCGCTGCGAAGAAGCCGAGTTAATGGTGACATGATGGATGCGAAATTGTGAACAATGCGGCCGAAATAGGAGCGTAGGCCTACAAAACTGCAAAGCTCCTTCATGGTCGTCGGTTTGGGAAATTCTGCGACTGCTCGAAGTTTTGCTGGGTCAGGTAATACACCGTGCGTGGACACGATGTGGCTTAGGATGATGAGCTCGCGCGCAGTAAAGCGGCATTTTTTCAGGTTAAGGTGCAGGCCAGCGTTGCAGAGACAAGTCAAAACGTGCCTGAGGCAAAGGAGGTGTGTAGGAAAGTCATGGGAAAAAGCCACAACATTGTCAAGGTAACAGAGGCACATATTCCACTTGAGGCCGCATAGCGTATTATCCTTAAGTCGTTCAAACGTGGCAGGCACGTTACAAAGCCCAAAGGGCATGACGTTAAATTCATATAGTCCGTCAGGTGTAATAAATGCAGTTGTTTGGCGATTGGCTTCAGCCATTGGCCCTTGCCAGTAGCCAGACTGCAAATCTAGCGACGAGAAGAATTCCGCTCCATGAAGGATGTCAATGGCGTCGCCAATGTGCGGCAAAGGATGGACGTCCTTGCAGGTTATCTTATTCAAATGACAATAGTCCACGCAAACTCGGGTAGATCAGTCTTTCTTACGCACCAAGACGACAGGAGACGCCCAGGGACTGTGAGATGGCTGAATGACGTCTCTACGAAGCATATCTTCGACTTGATCGTTGATGATGCGACGCTCTTCGGTGGAGACATGGTATGGTCCTTGCCGCAGTGGCTGGTGTAGGCCAGTGTCGACAGAATTTTTTACTTGCAACATGCGGCCCAGTTGAGGTTGGGACACATCGAAAGAATTACAGAACTCGTGCAGGTGATCAAGCAGGTCGGCATGTTCGGTAGGAGTGAGGCTGTCAGCGATGACTCTGGAAAATGTATCCTTAGACGACTCCTCGAGTGCCGACAGTGCTTTTGGGTCTTCGCAGTAGTCATCCTGGACATCAACCAAAAACGAAGGGTCAAGATCCTGCACACGGCCGAGACATTCCCGCGCAAGCAAAGTGACAGATATGGAAAGCGGATTGAGTACGAACTTGTTGCTTCTTTCGGTGGCAAGGTCAATCGTTGCGAAAGGCAGCGGCAGAGCTCGATGATTCGCGAATATATCGGAAGGCATAAAAAGGAATGTAGTGTCAGTGTAGGCGTGGCATGAAACGGGAACAAGTGTGAAATTTTCAGGTGGAATATCGGTATCTTTATGAACGAGCAACTTCAGCGGCTGATGAAGAGCGTCAAGTAATGGGACATCACACAAGGGTGAAAACTCAACATCGCGTGCGCAGTCGATGAGGGCATTATGGTGGGATAGGAAGTCCAACTCGAGAATGACGTTATGTGAACACACAGGGAGGACAATAAACTCCACGATGTAAAGAATGCCTTCGATGGACACTCTTGAAGCGCAGGCTGCGAGAGGTGTTACTTGCTGTGGGCTTGCGGTGTGGAGCGACAGTCCCGAAAGTGGCGTCCTGACTTGGCGTAATAAACGGTAGAGGTTCTCGGCAATAACAGAAACATCAGCGTCGGTGTCCACAAGGACGAAAGTACAATAACCTCCAACAGTTACTATGACCAAGTTAGCAGGAGAGGAGCGAGGGCTTAGACAGTTCGAAAATGGCGCAGTTCTTGCTCTTGAACTGCGGTGCTTAGTTTTCCTGGTCGGAGGGTCTGGGTCGGCGACGCATGGGGGAGGGCGATCGCCAGTGAGAAGAGGGTGGGTGCTGCGGCTGGAAATCGAGGTGGTCAGTAGGTGCATAGCGAGGTGACTAGACCGGCCCGTATTGGGTGAAGGGTTGGCTGCCGGGCTGCGACGACCGGGCATAGTTGGCGAACGTGATGTCGACGGCAGCAGTAGCAGGCAACGTGTCCGGGAGTGTAGCAGGCATAGCAAATCGGTCGGTTATCGTACGTACCCCAAGAATTGGCGACTGGTGGTGTCACCTAAGGTGCAGTATAAGCAGCCGGATGTGCGGGCTGTTAGCGCGTGGTGTAGAGCGGTTGCGGAAGCCTATGCACAGCATCTGCATATGTGAGCGGCGCGGCTACAAGCTGCATCTCTCGCGAACTGGCGACAGGAGGAGCCACAGGCTGCATTGCATACGTTAGGGGCGCGGCCACAGGCCGCACGGCTGGCGGATAGGCGACAGAAGCGCCTACTGGCTGCACGACACGTGGGCAGTGAACACGGCTAGATAGAGGCGACTCGTGGTGCGCAAGGAGGACAGCTTGGGCAACCTCTTCCGAAATAGCAGTGCGAAGCGGGGCAGGTAGACGGGTGGTGCTCTCGTGAGTAAAGGGCACTAGGGAAAGTTGGCGGGCGACTTCCTCAAGGACAAAAGCCTGGAATTGCTGAAGAGAGGTGAATTATCGGGCATGGTGTTGAAACTAGATAGTGACTCACCACCACGCTGAGGCTGCCGAGTCGGAGTGCGTTGCTTCTTCAGCTCTTCGTAGCTCTCACACAAGCTCATGACTTCGGAAACTGCGCTCAAATTTCTAGCCAAGAGCATTTGAAACGCGCCATCGTCGATGCCCTTCAGAATGTGTTTGACCTTGTCAGATTCGGGCATGGTGTTTCGCACGTCAACAAAGATCAATGACGTCCTCAATGTAGCTGGTAAAGTTTTCGCCAGTCTGCTGAGAGCGGACGCGCAAGCGCTGTTCTGCCCGCTGCTTGCCGACAGCCGGCCGACCGAACACTTCAGCACATGACATCTTGAAGACACTCTATGTATAGATGTTGTGTTTGTGGTTGTTAAACCACAATTCGGCGACGCCAGTGAGATAAAATATGATGTGGCCCAGCTTGTCGGCTTCACCCCACTTATTATTGGAGCTCACCAGTTCGTAGTGCCCGAGCCAGTTTTTCACGTCGGTCTCATCTGCACCGCTGAAGACCTTCGGGTCCCGTTGCCTCGGGTGGCCAGGGCAGTTGAGCTGGGGCGAATGCGCTGATGAGTTGGCGTTGTCAGTCATGACAGGCGATAGCGTGTGGCTTCGCAGCTCCAGGGTCTAGCGATGGGGATAAACAGCACCCTCCACCGAATGTGAAGAGGTTTATTAGGGGTTAAGGACAGCGCCGAGACAGCATCAAGAACCGCCCAGAGACCGGCACAGCGGCAGATCGAAGCACGAGCCGAGAGAGCCAAGCGTTGGCGAGGCTGCTTGCTGTAGGCACATCTTTTTCACACATTGGACAGAGCAGGAGATGCAGCAATATCTGTCTTACAGAGCATGGGCGATCACTATCAGACACCAAATCGTTTTCACTCGCCGCTCATAGTAAACAGTGCGGTTGCATTCGATTCTTCGCCGACACTAAAATACTGTCACGTCATAAACAATAGTTCACAAGAGAGATCACCGAAGTGTTCCACATTCAAAAGAAAGGGGATTATTGTATAATTGTACCTTTTATCGCGCTAAGTGATGGGGAATTTCAATACCTAAGCGCCACTTGCCTATGTTGATATTAATGATTATCTGTTTTCTGCTCATTTTTTCTTTTTCTTTATATTTGCACATTCTCTCTTTAATAAAAATCAGTTGCGAGTCAGCGCCCACGTTGTGCCCTTACTTTTCTTCTAGTCCTCATTCCCCAGTGGGCTGGTAAAAATCAAAATGAAGGCTCTTAGAATATCAAATCTGTTTGTCAGATTTAATGGATTTCAAAGCATTTGGTAACATGATGATAATCATGATATGTGGGGTTTAACGTCCCAAAACCACCATATGATTATGAGAGACGCCATAGTGGAGGGCTCCGAAAATTTTGACCACCTGGGATTCTTTAACGTGCGCCCAAATCTGAGCACACGGGCCTACAACATTTCCGCCTCCGTCGGAAATGCAGCCGCCGCAGCCGAGATTCGGACCCGCGACCTGTGGGTCAGTAGCCGAGTACCTTAGCCACTAGACCACCGCGGTGGGGTATAAAAAGCATGTGGTTACAGTAGTTGTGTTACTTTTTTTGAGATAAATGAATGAAACTTCTTTTCAATAAGCGACATTATATTGAGGGGGCTTTTGATTCTGCAATTGTACTTTATCGATATAGGAAAAAATCGATTTTTTTTATCCTGAAAAAGCAGTCTGTACACATGATGGCAATTCTTTTGCTAGTGAAAAGAACCCTCTCATTTGAAACTGAGGTGGCAGTATGCAGTGTTGCTCTTGCACTAGTATTTTTAGCTTTATTTTTTGCAAAGCTACTTCAGGGGAGATGTGATTCGAAACAATTTTTGTTAATTTGTAGCCTAAAGCATGGACATTTCTGCTGTATATATATGCTCCTGCACTAATTTTCGATGTGTAAATAGTTTTATAGTAAGTTGCACAATTTTGTTTTGTGCCATGATAATGTGTAAAGTATAGTTTGTTTTGGACAAACTTTTTGTGCCTCTAAACATTTATAGTTCTGAGCTATCAGTGGCTGCTCATATTGCTCCACATTAACTGTAGAATACAAGTAATTATCGAAAAAGTGTGTATAGGACATTAATATGAACAAGAAAAACTGTGAGAATTCGTAGAATCCTCAGCCCATACTAATTGCTTATTTAGGTTCGTAATAATTCTACCGACAATATCAAGTTTAAAGGAAATAGTTGCACCTCACATGTTAAGAAATATGTGGCGAAAATATCATCCCGAGTGGGCTATGAGAAGTGCCAAGAACATGATGTAGAAACTGCAGAAGTGGCCCAAAAATGGATCTTGAAAAAAAAAAAAAAAGAATTTTAAGTGTTTAATGAGAGCGTGGTAATCGAGGTTATTTTGTTTTGGTGGCTTTAGTGAACTCCTCAAGCAGTATACTATGGCAAGCATCCATATGACCATTTCCAGGTGACTGTAGACAACGAGTAGCCACCTTGTAAAATCGATTTTAAGCACTTTGAGTTTAATTACCTCCATCGCTTTTTTGTCGTGAAAAGAAAACTAAGCTTGTGAAAACAAATAATAACGAAAAATGTGTAATTTTGGAAAAGACTTGCATTTTTAGGCTCTCAACTTCCCTTAAGGGGAGTTCACGTCCAATTTCCCGGACCCTCAAGGGACCGCGAAAACGTCCGGAAAATGTTGCAGTCCGGAAAAACGAATTCACATGAAAATGCACCCTTTTTATGTAGGTATTTTTCTGTGACGGAGAGGGAAATAGCCGGAGTACAAAATTCCCATTGCAATTCAGCCAATGCATCGTTTAGGTGGCTCTAAAAAGAACCAAAAAGCCGTTGATCATAAAGAAAAATATCCGACCTGGCCAGCGCTATCTCATAGGTCAGTACTTAGGCACAAAGAAGTCGCCTATTTTCTTTTGCCCAGCGTTCCGCTTGCCTGCGATCATGTATGCCTCAATTTCAGTCAATGTCATGTTGCCGCTGTACACCGATGACGGTGTCATCAGTGCTCGCGTCAACTCCGAGCTCGTTGGCTGTGTAGGAGGTGGTTCTTCGTTCTCGGTGTCGGAGTTGTCGGAATTCTCCATAACTTGACGAATGATCTCGTCATTGGTCAAGTCCGCACATAGCTCGAGGTTTTTGTCAGCGTCAGCAAAGCCCTGAAAGGTTATCCGGGCTGGAATCTACACGGGGCGGCGCGCAGATCGTCGAAGGCAACATCCGCGGATGGTAGTTCGTCACTCGCCCTGTAGACTTGGGGCGAGACTCTCGGCGTTGAGTGTGAAGCCGTGTGGGGAAAACAGTTCCGTAGAGTCTCTCGCATAACCGCCTTCCACGATTCTGCTAGCATGCCGAGGTCAACAGCGTAGCTTTTCCAATTGTCGGAGCAGAGCACCACGCGGCTGAGCACGTGTGATTTGTAAAGATGCTTCAAGTTCTGAATAACACCATAATCCATCAGCTGCAGGATTTTGTGGTGTTCGGCGGCAGAAATTCAGTCTGTATAGCCTTTAGGTCCTTGATGTGGCCGTGCGCCGCGTAGCTATCCACAAACAGCAGAACTCTTCGATTTTGCTGGTCAAACTATATGTCCAGCTTGCGCACATACGCTTAGCATACCTGCCAAGTCTCCCGGATTGGCCGGGAGACTCCCGGATTTTGGCAGTTTATTCCGGTTGTACGGTTGTCATAAAAATCTCCCAGAAATCGAAATTTCTGTGTCTGATCTGGCCACATTGACAAAAAAGCAGCTCAATCAGCTCCAGGCTTTTTGAGCCTACCCCATTTGATTATGAGTTCAAGAGGCATTTATGTAAACGTACAGTATACTCTCAGTGATGCGAAACCACGGCAGATACGAATTCTTAAATTTCCCAGCCAAGTTTTACACTGTTCATTGGGCCTCAATTCGAATGTTTCGAACACATTTCCTAATCACGGCAAGTGATAGGAACTTTAGTATGGAAACCGTCAAACGAAGGCCGAGAGCAGCGTACTCGAAGCTTTGGAAGTATGCGTGCGACCGGCACACTAGAGTGCATGTGATTGTCGTTGCCACAACCGCCGAGGACGAAACCGCGGTCGCTCTTGACACGGTCATGTATGGTGATGACGTAACTGAGAGAACCCCGAAAGTGTGCACTCAATTAGTCAAAGCAACGCTTCTTTCTGCAAACTCTGTGGACAAACCAGCGGCAGATGCTATCGTAGATGACATAAAACGACTTGGTTTTGAAGGCGCGTGCGCAGCCAAGGGCATGGGTATTGTAAAATGATCTACTACTTGCCACAACCACCACGCAGAAAACGGCGGTCGGGGCGATGCGATAGTGATTTATGAGCTCCGAGGGCACGCAGCGGTAAGTTAAAATTAGTAAATATGTAAAAAATAAAAAAGTTTGCTTTGCCGCAAGGGCGAAGCACTAAATGCGACAGCAGCAACTTGGAATGTAACGCTGAGAACGGCAAGCAGATCGAAACGTGCAGCGCCCTGCTCACACCAAATGACGCACGAAAACGATACTAGCTGGACGAGAGCGAACTAACAGCGTTTACTGCTCGACACGTAGCGCGCTGTTTAAACAAAAACGATTCAAAAACGATAGTCTGAAATGCTTTGCTTCTCTAAAACACGATTATGATTTTTGATGTGCACGATACGTAATTACACGTACAGATGAGTACAAACTTAACAAGTGTCCCAGTTGTTATACCTCGCTGTGTATGAAAAGCGCGCTGTTTTCTCAAAAAAGGCCTGTGCCGAGACCAAAGTGACCTTTGTGGGCCCGGCAACTAACGCTTTCGTTTCAGTGAAAGCCAAAAGCACGTGATTCTCCCATCAAAGAATAAGCGCGCGCGCACAATCATCCATCTATGGGGCAAAGTACACGTGAAACATAAGCACGCCTCGGCGCATTGCGACGAGCTCGGCGCCGAGCGTGGGCGGCTTTTTTTCTTTGAGTGTTGATATATATAGATAGGTATACATATACAGTGGCGGTGGCGACAGCAAAAAAAAAAAAAAAAAAACAGCCAGGTCTGTTCATATAATTGCTATCGCAATAAAAAAGGGCCAGACCCGTTTTGGCGTTCCTGTCAAAAGAATCTAGCAGTGAGCAAAGCTTTGACCCGCGCTTTTGCGGCAGCCAGCAGCGCCGTCCCGTCTTTTCACGTGTGTCCCAGGAAGACTCACCCGAGTTGTTTTGACTCTATTTAAATAGATTCTGCTAGTTGTGTCGATCCTTTGAGACTCTCACCTTAGTGAAAAACTCTACCCTCGTGTGTTCGGCCACTCCTAGCCACTATAAGATTGTAACGCTGGTGCTTGCGCTTGTGCTTGTGATTAAGGCAGACCCCCCACCCCCACCCTCTTTTGTATTTTGCAATGTTTTTTGTTTGTTTGTTTTTTGATCTTGTTTTTTTAATGCCCCCCCCCCCCCCCCCATTGCAGAAATCTCCCAGATTCAGAATCCTTGAACTTGGCAGGTATGGCTTAGCATAGCTGCTGCGTTACCCACACCTTCTTGTTAGCTTCATTGAGAGCAGGCAGGGTCACTGCCCCCTTGAAACATCTTGGATGCTTCGACTTGCCTGTTACTAGTAACCGAAGCTTCTCGCTGCCCGACATGTTGCTGCCAACGAGGACAGTGAGCCGCTCCTTGATGTGCTTGCCGCCGTGACAGGGGTCACGAGCAAATGCAAGCGTTTTTTCTAGCAGCAGCGTGTAGAACAGTCCATTTTCGTCGTAGTTGAAAATATCATGCAGTGGGAACTGCTGAAGCAAAGACTGCAACTTTTTATCTCGATATTCGGCGACAACGGAATTGTCGACGGCACCGTTTTTCCCGCACATCTTCTTGAACTTCAAGTCATTGCAGCTCTTGAAATTGCGAAGCCGTTCATTGCTGAAGTTGGAGTCCTTCACGCCCATCTGAAGCGTGAAAACCTCCGCCTTCTGCTTCAGAATGTCGCCTGACACCGGGATTTTCTTGGAGATCATGGGACATTGCCACATGAGCACTTCGTCGATCTTTGGGTAAACAACCTGGCTCGCATTATTCTTTCCAGCCTGGCTCGCATTATTCTTCCCAGCCCCTGTTGATTTCGCAGCCACTTTCAAGATCTTTGCCTTGTTTTCTGATGAGGTCCAAAACAGTTTGCTTCGAAATTATGAACTCCCTCCCCACCTTTGCCTGTGACCGACCGCATTAGACCTCTTCAATGATGGCGGCTTTCTCATCCATGGTAAGCCTACGAGGGGGCTTTGTGCATTTCGAAGGCACAGACGAAGATGAAGGAGCATTTAGTGCTATCGCTGTAAACGGTGGATCCGCTCAAAAAAAAGCGCAGCACAATACAGCTAGGAACTCGGTGAATGCTGAAGGTTCGCAAAGGTAACCACTGAAGATAGCGCGCAGCAGCAAACGATCAACCACAGACACTACCGCAGAGCTGACAAAACATGTGAATGAACATAGTGAGGTTTGGCTTGGCTAAGCCGCTAAGCTACGGCTGGCCACATTGACACGTGCGGTTTTGAGGTTACGGCAGCCGTGGCGCGGTGCGGCGGACGGCGGCGGTGCTGCTGGCCATACCTGCGATGCGACTGACGGGGTCAAGGATATGAAAACAACCAAAATGGCAGTGTCAGTGGTGACTTTGGGTCTGCAGTTACTAGTAAAAACTCCGGCAAATCTGATGCCGAAGGCTATAACCGTCCTGAATTTCGGACTTTTTAATACATTGACTCTATGGGAAACTTGACGATGCCACAGATGAGTCCAAGGAAATGGGCATGTCTGGAATTTCGGGCGTCCGGGAAATCCGTTGTCGACTATACGTCATGGTTGCTTTATTGTAGCTATTTACAAAACTTGAAAACAAATTGCGTGTTGTAGGAGAGTTGAAGATTGAACCTTGGCCAAAAAGAAACCAATATCACTCCAGAAAAGGCTAAAACAAAGCTGGCAGATGATGTCTGCATCATGCATATCTCTAATTAAATATGGCAAAACCTTAACACTATGCACCTGCTGGGATGGCACTGGAACTGTGTACTAAATGGCAGCATACTTGCATTTCCTGATGTGCACTGGCAGTGCGAACAATAAAGTCATTGCGGTGCCTAGTGAATATGTAAATGTTGTGTAGAATACCTACAGCAGGACCTTTTCTGTCTTTCTGATCTGATTCCTATTCTGTTCTAATCTGATTGGCTTTCTAGCTGTCAAATTTAGAAGAAAACGCATGCTGGTTGGGTTTGTGAGGGAACCTAGCGGCGTAGCGATCAACTGCACAAGGTCGAGCACATCTTGTGCAATTAATTGACTGGATCCTATTTGTTGTTGCGAAGTCTTATCTCCTTGGCAAATAATTTAAAGCAAAAAAGTGCATCTTGAGAAAAGGATGATTATATTGTAGCCTAATTGCCTGCATAAGCAAAGAGGACCTATTAACATCTCTGGTAGGTTTTTTGGTCAAAGCCAGTTGACTTGTCCTTTTCTTTGTGCTCTACAGTCGGATTCTCAGCCATCGGAGCAGTCGGTGTCTCGTACTTCCACAAAGCAGCAGGAAGAGCAAGACCTGGCCAGAGGTTGGTGTACATCTTGAAGCATGTTTTTTTGACACAGACACGTTTGTGGTAAAAATGGCTGTAGGCACAAATCAGCTAGCAGTTCTTGTTTTCTATAAGCAGGGTACTGTGATCAACCCATACTTTGTACGGGTGTGTGAATATTCTAAATTTCAAATATTTTTCAAATAGTGTTTGCTGTTTGATTTGGTTTGTGTTGGAATTTTGCTGTAAGTTTGGTCGGTTCACACTTTCCAGAGACATATATACAGTAAATATCTGATCAGCAGTAGCCCCTTCATATAATCAATAAGCTTCACCCCATCACACATTTGTTTTGTGGCAAAGCTGCCTTACTGGCTCTGCAGTGATATTAGTTGAAAAAAATGACGGTTCCACCATGGCGATAATAGATGGGCTAAAGAAACGTAAAGCATGCAACCCACACAGAAGAAAAAGGAGGAGACAGGATAGACCGTCAACAATACCCCTGTCCTCTCTTTTTTTTATAGTCTACGTCGGTTGTGTCTTTTATCTTTCTTCAGTGTGAACCAACTGTATCCCAACAAGACATTCTAGTAAGCATGAAAGATGTGGCAGAAAGCGGGGCTCAATGCTGTTTTTGACCTGAAATTTCAACGGGAAGCCCGAAAATGTGGCCGCCTAAGATTTTTAGCATCCTAAGTTTTATATGTTCTTACATTTTGCCGCGTTTATGTGTCAGTCGCAGTGACGGCGAAGCAGCACGAGTGTTCTTGGCCGAGTGCAGAGACTAAGGAGGTAAAATCCTGCAAAATCTGCACCGTGTCGCCTCGAAGGAGCGTGCGGCAATTCAAAAACAAATAAAAACACTGCTGAAAGACGGTTTTATTCGGCTGTCTAAGAGTCCCTGGGCGTTGACTGTAGTACTCGTCAAAAGAAGGATGGCAGCTTGCGTTTCTCTGTTCACAACTGGTAGCTCGACCAGATCACATAGAGCGACTGCTGAAGCGTGTTAAAGATTCATTGGCTAGGCTACGAAATGCATGCTGCTCTTCGTCAGTGGACTTGAAAAGCAGCTACTGGCAAATTGAAGAGTGTGAGAGCATCGTGAGAAGACAGCTTTTGTCAAGCCCGACGAACTTAATGAATTTCAGGTACTTCCTTTTGGTTTAAGTTCGGCACCAGCAACATTCCAGCATTTGATAGACACTGTACTCTCAGGACCTAAGGGGCAAACCTGCTTTGTGTTTCTTGTCTTCTTTGTGACTTTCCAGGAACACTCAAGTTTTTGGAACCAAAAATTGACAAAGAAGTCAAAGTTTTGAAATTGACATATTTGGTTTCCGCAAGTATTTTTCTATCTCTCTGCAAACTTTAACTTACCAGAAAGTGGTAATTTTTTAAATGTCATTCTAACTGTCCAGATTCTTGGGTGTTTACATGCAAAACCTGCGAAAAATGGGGAACAGACTTTGAGGCTTCTTTATAATTTGCCAGCACCTGTATTTAAAGCTCTGCTGCTAATTGATGAGCACATGTGTGAGCATTGCAAAACATGCACACCATGGTTGTTGCTTTTTGAAGAAGCTGTCTGTTATCAGTTTTTTTTTCATCTTCCTCAAAAATGTAAATTTACGACTGTTCAATTTTGAGGCTTCAATATCTCTGCAGCTAGAACAGATTGTGGGAATCTGAGGCACGCCCGCAACCATTTCGCGGACATTCCACCATGCGGCCGCTCTTTTTCCTTTTCCATGCTCTGGTAACGGCGCGTGGCGATAGATGGCGCTACACGCGGGTGCGGCCTGTGTTTTTGGGGGTTGCGAGAATCGGCAAGGCAGAGTCACATGCGCGCCGAAAAGGGCTTCTCCTTTGTTGGCCGGTGCCTGGTAAGCACGTGGTTTTCCTTAGTCCGCGTCCCTTTGGGAATCGCCAGACTGTAGCCTGCCTGCATGCCGAGGCATTCCCGGCAGGTATGTTTACTTGAGTGTTAGCTTCCGTACTGCACACTAAGCCAACACGGGTGCCTAGTGCTTGAAGGGGTCGCACCATGCCAAGTAGCACTTGTCGAAGGCCTACGCGTACGAGGTTCACCCTAATTCTTGCCCGGGCCCGGTGGCTATCGTGAGAGTGCGCAGCATAGTCACTAGGGACCTTTTCGTGACAGACGTGCCAAAGCTCGCCGTTGCCAGCTGCAACATGCTCGCGGTCTTCCCTTTAATTGTGAACGTCCGCGTGCAGAGAAGCCTTTGCACTCCACATGCCGGGAGCATACTGTTGTTTGGAGGTGCCGCTAAAGGCAATAAAGCGCTTGTGTATTGCTGTTAATCGAACACTGTCTGTTTTGCCGTGCCTCGCTAAACGCTTTGTTAGCAGAGCTTGCGCGGAGCACTGCACTACATGTGAGTAAGTGACCGAGATGCGGCCCTGTGGCTCTCTAAGCCTGAACCTGCGGTGATCATCCAGTATGCATAAAGAATGCAAGTATGGGAGTAGAATTTAGAGTGCAAACCTTTTTAATTAGTTACTCATTAAAACTGCAACATAATGCCAACTGCTTTCGAAAATATAAAGTTAATTTTGTTTTAAAATAATCCCGAAAGGCCAAAAAATTCTTGAATTTTTTCAATCTCTAGTCATTACTTTATGTTGGCATATCTTAAATATCACTTTTAATATGGCATTTTTTTTTCTATGGCGGCCTAAAACAGTAGGGTGTAAACCTGAGTTATTTCAAGAACAAGATGAGTTACAGAAAAAGTAATTAAATATTTGGAATCAGTGGAAAAAATACCTGCATAATCCCATGCAGTTTGATCAAGATTATTGAATAAAGAAAAAAATGTTTACAATAGGTCTGCCTCTTCCACCCCCCCCCCAGGTCACCCATCAATTCATGATTTTTAGCAAAAAAAAAAAAAAATTGATAGAAGGTCAAATATGCTTGTGCATGTGTGAAAACTGGACTGTAAAAAAATTATTTTAGTCCAAAATAAGCCTTTAAAGTAATTGGCTGTAAACTTTGCCCACCGCTGGCAACCGCCATTTTGCCACGGCGCGCATGACTAGTCATAAGAAGCAGCGCCGTAGCCTGCTTTCAAACAGCACCTTTCGCACGTGGTGAGTGTTCACTGTGTTGCGAGTGCTGCTTGCCGTGTATTCCACATGTGTTGCTAGTGTTGCGGCATATGTTACTGGTACCATCGCCATGTCGTTGGCCCCTTCATCACCTCACGATCCAGGCAGTGGTTCATCGAGCAGCAGAAGCGGCGAGGATGTGGTGTGCACTGCACATTTTGACTTCGACCTCATCACCACCAGCTCAAGCGTCAAAGACAGGACAAACCCAGATGCTAATGACCTCGCAGTTGTGGCAGACATTGCACATGGCCTTACGCAATGATAAGTAGCTTTATTTGAAGTGTGCCAGGTTCACAAGCGAGCTTGTGATATGGGGGTCTGTCAACATTGCATTTGCAACCATGTGTTACATTGTGCATCGGACATGGTGAAGCGTGCAGATTTTTGTTTGCTAGCATACATACGTACACACGAAGACTTTTGGCACTGAACATGCCTAATAAATAAGTTGCGGTAACAATGTTGCATGTTGAGATTCTTTTTTGCATTGCTGGTTGCGTGCGGCATATGTAAACATTAGCTGAAGCAAGCGGCATGTCAGTAGGTTGCTAGGTTTTCTCACGACATACACTTAGGCTGAATCTTTACTTGAACTGTGTCCATTGCGTTTGGTTCTGCACACTTAACCATGGCATATGTAAACTCCTGCGAGGAGTTTCAGTAAGTTTTTATTCATACGCGTCGCACATTAATGGGGCACTTTTTCTCCTCACACAGGTTGACAAAAATTTTTTGCTTCAAGTACCAGCAACACGTGGACGACGCGATGGCATTGTTTAAACTGCTGCAAGTCATTTAGTTCCATTGGCAAGTTGAATGCAGAGAAAGCTCGATTTGAAGCGCAGTTGGCCATGGAACACGGTAGTCCTCCGTAATGTAAACCATGCAGCAGCTCACCTAGCAAGTGACTCGTTAGGTCACATCTAGCTAGCGTGCCAGTGTTGCCCGCAACTCAAGTGGCTCACTCGTTTATGAAATATTCAATTATAATTTAACGGTATGACCAAATGTGTTCAGATTTTGCCAGCTTGTCTGTGAGCGTACAAGGATCAACTCACACAACACAGACTATGGTCGAAAATTGGAAGTTGTGGCCCCTTCAAAAGAGGACGTGGCTTTCATTACCAACTTATTTTTATTTTTTCAATTGATTTTTATTTTAATTGGCCCACTTTTTGAAATTGTTTTATCAATTGGCACACTTTTAACCGTTTTATGAACGCTACTGCTGAGTTTCATGAACATATCCTTACGTTTTTAGTTACAATATATTTCTCTCCTTTTGTTTTAGGAGCGAAGCTCCGTAAAGCGGGGGTTGTGCGTATCCTGTATGTAGTAGCCACCTCTCATTTTAGTCTTTGGTATATCCGCTGGATGGCAGTACTTGTATATGATGAATATATTGCTACGGGGTGCCACAAGTGAACATTGTAGAAAAGAGGACGATGTTTAGGGCGAGCTCGTGCAGACCGGGCTCCATACTGTATGCCTGCCTGTTTGCCAAAAGTAAAGGTATTTTTCAGACACCTTCTCCCCGTAACAATTTGGTGGAGAGTGCGGGTCTTCCCACAGTCAACACCACAACGAATCTACGCAGCGGACGTTTCTTGGCTGCCTGTGCGATGCCTGACCAAGACGAGCACGAGGATTCTTCGGAGACTACCCCAACCGTGCTTTGTCCGACTACGCAGCAACCAACAGCACCGCATCTACTAACCGCACCGTCGTCCTGACTCAACCGCGTGACCCAGGCACATTTTCGGGCAGTGACAGTACTGCCGTGGAGGAATGGCTTCAGCTGTACGAAAGGGTGAGCGCTCTTTACAACTGGGATCCGACGCTCATGTTGGCCAATATTATTTTCTACCTTGATGGTACAGCTAAAGTTTGGTTTTCCAACCACGAGGAAGATATCGCGAGTTGGGACATCTGTAAGCAGAAACTCATCGACTCTTCGGCAAGCCCATCGGGCGTCGTCGGGCTGTGCAGAAAGAACTAGCGTCCCGACTCCAGTCCGGCACCGAGTCGTACGTCACATACATACATGTGCTCGCCCTCTGCCGGAAGGTTGATGACAAGATGCTGGAATCTGAAAAGGTCGCGCATATCCTCAAAGGAATTGACTCCTTCAATCTCCTCGTATTTCGAAACTCATCGACCGTAGACGACGTTATTAATGAATGCCGACGCTTCGAAGACGCGAAAAGTCACCGTATCACTCCACACTTTTTGAGTCTTCCCAACACGGCTGCAACATCTACCTGCGAGGACGCCCGTCTGCCACCAGCCCCTGCTGCTTCCGACAATATCGTGCGCATCGTGCGCCACGAAATCGAGGCAGCATCTCCCCTGTCTGACCAAGTCCAGGCCCCTGACGACTCTCGCACCACGATTTCTTTGATCAAGAGTGTCGTACGCCAGGAACTGGCCAACGCCGGACTTCAGACGCTATGCCCCGTTAACCGACCTGACTACCGACTGCCCAGTACATCTAATATGTCCCGCGGACCAAACAACCGCCCACGTTACCGGAACCCGGCAGAGTGGCGAACTTTCGATGACAGGCCGATCTGCTTCAACTGTGGACGAGTCGGCCATATTTCACGTCATTTGCCGCACTTCCTGGGGTTGGCAGCCATAGTCGCATTATGCCAACACCCGGCGCCCACCTGCTGGCTGTCGGATGCCGATCTACACGGCACAAGATGATGCTTCGCCATCCAGGTCCGCCCAACCAAGCCGCTGCCCGTCGCCCTCTGGACGCCTGTCCCGCTTCAACTAACAGACATCTCTCCCCCTCACCCTCCTACCACTAGTCTTCGGAAAACTGACGGGCGCAGCTCCTAGAGGTGAGCCTGCTTCAACGACCCGACCCGAAATTCCTCTACACACGATACCCGGACACAACAACTTGATTAAAGTAAATGTTGACAGTACTTCTGTGGCAGCATTCATTGACACCGGCGCTCACATATCAGTCATAAACTCCAGCCTTTGTGCTCGACTCAAGAAAGTGCTCACTCCTGCTCTGATCACTCTTGTCCAAGTAGCTGATGGTGCAAGACCAGCGGTCACCGGGATGTGTGCCGCCCGTGTCACTGTTGCTGGACGTCATACCACTGCTGTTTTACGTACTGGACCCCTGCCCACATGACATCATTTTGGGACTCGATTTTCTGTCGGAGCATTCCGCCCTAATTGACCGTTCTGCTGGTGTTCAGCTCGTCCTACCACACGCCGTTGACCCTCCTGATCCTGCACCGCCAAAGCTATGCTCCGCCGACCTTGTTCGCCTATCTTGTCGAGCTGGGACGTATATCGACGTCTCTTCTGATCCACTTGTGGCTGACGACGATTATGTCATTTCACCTAATCCTGCAGTACTCTGTTTGCTCAATGTTGCGTTCACCCACACCATCATCACAATGAAGGACAACGTGGCATGTCTCCCTATTGTGAACTTTGGACTTTGCTCTGAAGTGCTGCCACGAGGAATATCCCTTGCAACTCCCTCTTGCCCCAGCCGGCGACTACCACATATCGGCCTTAACAGAGGATACACCGTCGTTTGCAAGTATTCAGCCGCGCAGTACACTAGACTGCATAACTGGAATGATTGCCTCTGATCTCCCGGCCGAGCATGTGTCTGCGCTTCGTGGGCTTCTTGCGTCATATCAAGACGTCTTTGATCTCTGCGACCGACCCCTAGGCCAAACGACCGTCGTAAAGCATCGCATTAACACCGCTGATGCAAATCCACTACACCGGCGACCCTATCGGGTTTCCTCCACCGAGTGCCACGTGATCCAGCAAGAAGTCGACAAGATGCTTGCCCGAGACATCGTTGAACCTTCTTCAAGTCTTTGGGCTTCGCCCGTTGTGCTTGTGAGAAAGAAGGATAACAGCTGGCACTTCTGTGTCGACTACAGAAATCTTAACAAGGTTTCAAAAAAGACGTGTATCCTCTGCCGCGGATAGATGACGCTCTTGACTGCCTTAGTGAAGCAAATTATTTCTCTTCCATCGACCTTCGTTCCGGGTACTGGCAGATATCAGTTGCTGATCTGGACCGTGAAAAGACAGCATTTATAACTCCCGACGGGCTCTATCAGTTCAAAGTAATGCCGTTCGGGTTATGCAATGCCCCGGCTACATTCGAACGAATGATGGACGCTCTTCTTCACGGTTTCAAGTTGTCAATCTGCTTATGCAACCTTGATGACGTCATTGTTTTTTCGCCAACTTTCGAAACTCGCCTCGAGCGTCTCTCAACAATTCTTTCGGTTTTCCGCAAAGCAGGGCTCCAACTAAACTCGTCGAAATGTCGTTTCGGCCGCCGGCAGCTCACTGTCCTTGGACACCTTGTCGATTCTTCTAGTGTTCGTCCCGATCCTGAGAAAATCCGCGCCGTCAGAGATTTCCCTGTGGCGACCTCTGCGAACGATGTTCGAAGCTTTGTGGGCCTTTGTTCTTACTTTCGTAGATTTGTGCGGAATTTCGCTGACGTCGCACGCACGCCCGCTCACGAAACTACTAAAAATAAATGTGACTTTTGTGTGGGGACCCGAACAAACCAGAGCATTCGTTGAACTGACGAGTAGACTTACGACGCCACCGATTCTCGGCCACTTTGATATATGCGCTCCAACAGAAGTGTGTACCGACGCCAGCGGCCACGGAATCAGAGCCGTTTTGGCACAACGACAGCATGGCTGCGAGCGCGTTATTGCATACGCTAGCTGCCTTTTATCGCCAGCAGAGCGAAATTACTCCATCACAGAACGCGAATGCCTCGCATTCGTCTGGGCAGTGGCTAAATTTCGGTTGTATTTGTATGGACGCCCGTTCACGGTTGTCACTGATCACCACGCCTTATGCTGGTTGTCGTCCTTAAAAGATCCTAGTGGACGTCTCGGCCGGTGGGCTCTACGGCTACAGGAATATTCCTACACGGTTGTCTACAAATCAGACCTTTCTGAGAGCGATGAGTCTACTTGCGTTTTGGCACTTTCCGCGTTTAGCAACATCGGAGATCAGCAACGCCGTGATTCTCACCTCAGAGATATAATCCTTCGGCTTAGTGGTCCCACAACTCCTCCGTCTCTCCGTATGTTCCTGCTCCAAAATGACGTCTTATATCGCTACAGCATGCATCTTGACTGACCTGAGCTGCTGTTGGTTATACCACAACATATGCGTCAGACTGTCCTTGCACAGTTGCATGATATTCCAACAGCTGGTCACCTGGGAGTTTCAAGATGTTATGACCCCATTTGACGTTACTTCTTTTGGCCTGGTATTTACCGATCCGTCTGCCGTTACGCCGCCTCATGCAAATCTTGTCAACACCGCAAAAAACCAGCAACCCTTCCAGCGGGACGCCTTCAGCCCATTCAGATCCCATCCGAACCATTTTATAGGGTAGGTGTTGACTTACTAGGACCGTTCCCTTTATCGGCCAGCGGAAACAAGTGGATAGCAGTCGCCACGGATTACACCACTCGGTATGCCATCACACGTGCCCTTCCTACCAGTTGTGCGACCGACGTCGCTGACTTTCTTCTAGAAGATGTCATATTACACCACGGCGCTCCTCAGCAACTGCTTACCGATCGGGGTCTCTACTTTTTATCACAAGTTATCCAAGACATATTACACTCTTGCACTACAAAGCACAAGTTCACAACGGCGTATCATCCTCAAACCAACGGGCTCACGGAGCGGCTAAATAGAACCATCACGGACATGCTCGCCATGTACGTTTCTTCCGACCATCGTGACTGGGACTCCGCCCTTCCATTTGTTTGCACGTCGAATGCAATGCAATGAATGCGACAGCAACAAATTATAATGTTATACGAACGAAGGTGGGTAGCCAAATATTTTGAATTCGGCATCGCAGATGTCTTTTAAAATGCTGGTGTAAGCAAATATGGCCACTGCCTGGAAGAGTGATTCTTTCACACATACTCTTCGTGTTGAAACTGCACTGATGTTTGCCGAGATCGCACATGCGCCAGCGACTGTGACTGCGCCCTTAAAATCAAATTTCACTGTTGTTACCCAAGGGACCCTGTCCCGCATTTCTTTTTTCTTATGCTTTTTTAAGACTGTTGGTTTCCTTTCTGTGTAAGCATTTGACCGCAGTTCTATAACACAGGAAAATGTTATCGTATGCACCCTCCAGGCGATAAAGATAAGCTGGCTCATTTGATCTCTACTTCGGCAGCGCTCGTGTGCTTTTACCTGTGTAAAAATGATAATACGCGGGGGCATGTTCACAATTTGGACTTGTTACGGAACATGGTGGTGACGGCAAAAACCCACCGAGAGTGTCTCTTTACAGTATAGACCGCTTCTAACAGAAGTGGCTGGAGTCGCGAGTCCTGCCGCGGTGGTCTAGTGACAAAGGTACTCTGCTGCTGACCCGCAGGTCGCGGGGTCGAATCCCGGCTATGAGGGCTACATTTCCGATGCAGGCGGAAATGCTGTAGGCCTGTGTGCTCAGATTTGGGTGCACGTTAAAGAACCCCATGTGGTCGAAATTTTCAGAGCTCTCCACTACGGCGTCTCTCATAATCATATGGTGGTTTTGAGACGTTAAACCCCACATATCAATCAATCGCTAGAGTTGCAAATATCCACACTATAAATGGTACCGCACTACAACCAAAACAACCTTTTTCAAGGCCCTCACTGAAAACGTGTTGAACATGCAGCTTCGCGTGTCTGAAAATGGAAATGTGCAATGCGTGCTTGCTAACATCTAAACTTCTGAATGTTAAAAGAATAAATAGTCCAAAGGCACACATTGCCAATAAAATGAATGCGAAAGGGGAGGGGGGTCTCACAAATGAAAGCACCATCCCGGAAATTCGCCGACTATTAGACCACCTCGATTATGTGCATCGCATAGAAACTATGTCGAATCGTGTCCAGAATTGTGCGCATTGAAAGATGCCAACCATTTGATTTCATGGGCGCACACCCGATTTAACACATCGCAATCGAATGGCGAACCACTATTTAAACGCTACAGGTGTCGCCCTCGTTTTTATTAATGGTATGTATTCCGTCCCCGTCAAGTGCGGCCACCGCAACTTAGATTCACGCGACCGCTACCGATCGAGGCCCAACCAACACCGATTAGACCTAGCTTGCCGTTTAATATGTTGTCGGGGAAAGTTTGTCCAAAACGTAAAGATTCGGCGTCAAAAAGATTGCACTAGCAGTGAACCAAGAATAGCGTGCATGATACGAAGTTCGCATTCATGGCCGGCAGATCAGCAACGGCGACAACTCGCCAAGCTTACGTACGACAGCGCACTGGCAGCAAAAGTGAAAGCTCGCGTCATAATACCATGAAAGGTTTTTAATTTACGGACAAGGAAGCAAACAGGGTATTGGTTGCAAGCTCAATAACGACGACGTCTTTCCCAAAAGGAAACCGTTAAGCACATGTAGTTGATAAGGACGGGATCGCACATGGCACGTTGAGCTGCGCGCGGCAGCAGCCACGCTAGCGACATAGTACGCTGTAGCCGGGTCAGCGCCAGTGCAAAGGCTTATCGGTCACAGAAGCAACCGTCTTTCTCTCTTACTCGTCGAGCCCGTGCAGTGTCCAGCGATCTGTTTTTTATTTTATTTTTCTTCTCTCCGCCCTTAGTTTGTTTACTCTGTGTCCCCTTCACCTCAATAACGACCTCGTTCCCTCCCCAGCAATGCACCCAGCGTGCCTCCTCTCAAAAGCGCACTCGCTACCGCATTTGTCACTATTTCCGGCAACCGCATTATAACCGGTCTTTCATCTTGGGCGACTGCACAATAAGTGTTATGCGTATACATGGGGTTCTATGGGAGGGTAAACGGGAGTAGAAAAAGACCGCATTGTAAGCGGTTCTACATTATAAGCGGTTACGTTATAAGTGGTCTACACAGTATTTGCTATCGCAATAAAAATGCATTTATTTACCGCTAAATAAGTGTTTTGGGTTAGCTTTCCCTTCAGTTTCCTTTTAGTTTAATTTGTGCTTTTATTTTTCGAATTTTCACACTGAATCTGCATATAACAAAATCTTCTTTATAAGGAACGCTTCTGGGAATTTGTCTATTTCGTTATATCCAGGTTCAACTGTAGCTAATTATGAAAAGGTCATACTAAAAAAACAGGAATGTTATGCCTAGTATTCTACTTCAGGGAAAATAAAAAGATGACTGAACTGAAATAGAGCCAGCATTTGCTGCAAAATGGGTGGAAAAAGTGAAGCAGGAAGCAAGAAAAGTCATTTTGAGAAAATGGCTTTTAATATTGGACTAACGATATTCTATCAAGTTTATATTGTACCAACGATATTCTATCAAGAGGCGCTGAGGTCGTAATCTTTCAAGTCCTTTGCGATGTGCAGTTTCTTGAATGCACTGCTTTTAGTTTGAAATGCTTTGATTCTCTAAAATACAAGCAGAGTCCTTCAATGCTTTTCTGGTCACGAAACTCCACCCGAAGGTTGATATAGGGACAAAATCTGTCGCTAGAGGCGCCACTCGTCGTATGGGGGCCACAAGCCGCCGCCACTGCTGGGCTTGTATGCGCACTGCGGCCGACGTTCCGACGCGATTATGTGCGTGCTGTTCTTCCTGTTACCTTTTTTAAAAGTCTCTGAACGCATCAATGCCACCAGATAAATAAGTTGAAACGGGATCCAGTGTCAACGACGAATGAGAGCTGTTTACTTTGGAACGCACGCGTAGTTTACTTGGAAGTGCGGGCCCACCTTATAAACAGCAGCGCATTAAAAGTGTTCTCACACCGCGCGATAACGCATTGTGTCAATAGTTGTCTCATAGCCCAATTATATGCATACTTACGATGCCTCGTAGCGGTACTTGCGAGCTATAGCTCGCAAGTGTTGAAAGACGATGCTTATGCTCCATGCTCTTGATGCGAGCAGCTACTTGATCTGCTCGACAACATGTTTGTATTTGCGCCCGGCCAAAGGGCGATTATGTTTATGCGGTAGGTGAGCTTTATATTCTGGTAGGGCCGCTAATAGGGGAAGGAAGGTGAACGAAATGAAACACGACTGGGTAGTACAGGAGCAATCACATTGGTTTATATCCGGCTCGCCTCTCGCGCGCTACTACCCAAGTATTCAAATGGCCTGAATGGTTGAGCCAGAAGTTTTATTCCAGACCTTTCAATTGAGTTTATACCCAAATGCGCAGTTGTTTTGGACACACGTTTGTGAGCACCGATCGCTTTTTTGACGCAAGGACTTTCAATGCCGAGGGCTTTCGCGACCGCTCTAAACGTGCCCAACATTTGATTGATCACTTCTTTCCACGCAGTTTACACGGGACACCCACCGCTTGATGTTTCCTTGTGTTTACTGTTTAGGGCATTATTATTTACCGGCCGACAACCCATAATTTCTCCGGGAATTGGAAGTACAGCAGCCTAATCTGGAAGTTCCTTTTGATGCCAGTGCTAGCCGCTTGGCCGCCTCTGCCACCACCGAGGTACCTCATCACACATTTGTTTTTATTTTTTGGGTGGGAGGGGGGGGGGGGTAAGGGCGGTTTTGATTTAAGGCATGCAATAAATCTTAAATTTGGTGCTAATGATACGCCGCCTAGTATTCAGGTGTGTACCTATGAATGGGAGATTCACATATGGTGCATGTAATGGGGAGAAAGTTGGAAAACATTTATTTACACAAAATACACTGACAACAGCACTTTGGAGAAGAAAAGCACTAGAAACTATTGCAGCTGTTCTGAGCAATGTTACACAATCTGTGACTCTACTGTACAATGTGTATTTCGTTTCATTAACAGCTGCACTCTGCCTTAGCTCACTGCCTAAAATAAACTGTATTTGAATATACACTATTTACACTACATGCAGATAAATATGAATAGTACGAAAATATTACAGTGTAATGTATACAAGATATACAACACTATATACAAATGGGAAGGCGTGCTCACATACACAACCATTATGCTTAACACTGTGGCTTCCGCCCACCACTTGCAGGACATGAACTGCGCACAGTTGCCCGCGAGGCTTTGTTTTTTTCTCGAGGGAAGAAATGGAATCTACATCTCAAAAAAAAGTGTACAACCTCAGCTGTTGTCCCTAAAAAGTGCAACAGACAACCTACACTTGCTGACGCTGTGCGGCTGTCGAGCAAAATGCCCTCAACAATCCTCGCGTACACGTCACCGCATGCAATGTTTTGCACTGTGTACGTCTCTACATGTTCTTCAACAATTTTCAGGAGAGCAAGAAGACGGCTGCTAGGTACTTTCAAATAGCCCCTCGATTTTGTTTGGATCAAGGCAGATGGCTGACGTGTTGTGCTCAACATCGTTTCGATGCAGCCTAAGCAATCCAAAGTAGAAAACTTCTTGGCCGCATATCCGCCGAGGTAATCCAAAATGGAGTCTTTGGTCGAAAGGGGGCCAATGTCCTCCACGCAGTCTGTTGTTGGCTCCAGCAGGACATCGTCCAGCAGAACAGCTAGTGTGTCCACCTGAAATGTGCACAATTTTGTGCACATTTCAGGTGGACACACTGTGAAGAGAAAGAAAGGACGTGATCGCCATCTTTCTCTCAGTCCGAGGGTCTTGTGTGCTCAGCGAAGTTAACTTTTCCGAGCAGAGTCATGTCTGACTCCCTAATGTGCACACTCTTTCTTAGGCTCATTTCATCGAACATCAGGACACCTGTAAAAAAATACATCTTATTAGACATGCACCACATATGAGATTTGAAGTCATAGAATGCATTGTTCCAAACCTCGACGCTCTCGCTCAGGAAGTACTTGCAGCTTGTCTTTGAGAACGGTGATTAGACTGCTGTCAAAACCAAAGTCAGCCTTGAGGCTCCTCAGGTACGTGTAGAGGGTGCGAGGGTGGGGCAAGGGAAGGTACTCATTCTCGTGAAGGAATGTGTAGACCGCTGTCGACTTAATCTTCAGTAGCAAGCAGTCATAAATCCATGCTTTTTTGTACCTAAAGAGAGTGCAGGCTCGTTGTGCATTCAGGTTAACTGAGGCTGGTGAGTGAACAGTGCAAGTGCATAACCACAGCAAGCAGAGAAAAGAAGATGCACGACATGCATCACACCATCTTTCCTCATACCGCAATACACAACCACCGTGTTTAAAAATGCCTTGTCATTTTCAATATTAACATGCACCCCTACTTCAGTACGAGAGCAACAGACAGCTTGCATTGTGCGATCATGCAAAGCGGGCAATTTAGGATTACTCTGACATGCAATGATAGCGTGCACTGCTCTTAAAAAATATGCACAAGACAGTGGCACGAAAAAGATGTGCGATTATATTCATAGCTTCGTGGCAGTTATGTGCGACTGAAGATTACCTGGCAGCTTTCGGAGATTTCGCGTTTGCCTTTATGATGCACTGATCGTAAATAAGCTTCTCGCGGGTAGATACCTTGTCCAGGTTTTGCAAGAGTCTTACATTTTTGTTGGCCAGGACTCTCATCTTCGCAAGCTGCTTCTGACACCGTTCGAGTCGTTGCCGCGTACTCGAAAGCTGCGCCTTTAGCGCCTGCACTTCAAGAAACGAACACACTGCCTGTTCCGTTTGGCAGGCCTGATCTGCGTGTCCGCTATCCCTGGCTGCTGCATCTGTAATACAATTCAATAACACTGTTCAGAAGCTCCTCAATGCCTCCAGCTGCTAACACAGGGTCATGCGACTGAGGGAACAAAGTAACGCCGCGACTAAACCGGCTCAAGAGCTTACCGTCACTGGCTTCTTCTGCCGAGTCGGTGTTGACATTTTGGCATTCCACTGCTGCGCATTCCGGTGACGATTCGCGCCGCCTCTTCGCTGGTTGCCTCTGAGTAGCAGGCCGTGAACGCGGTTTCGGCTTTGTCAGGTACGCCGGGAGCCCGTCAAAAATTCTTGGAACGGCGTTTTTGCGAAGCCTCGGTCTCTCTCGCTGAAGCGACACGACCACCCCGTTCACAATGTGCTCGTCGGTTCTCACAACGTCGCTGGCATCAAAATGCTTTTCGCACTCCCGAACGTTCTTACTTTCGAAGCTGAAACGCCAGCTTCCAACCGTGGTATAGCTCGCTTCTATTTCTCTCGGAGTTCGGCGCTACTTGGGAAAGAGAAGAGCGACGCCTTTTCTTTGTTGCTTCGGCAGCCGGAGCTGCAACCTGTCACACAGCACGTCTTAGGCATTGTTCATTCGAATTTTCATGCCGTCCACCTTGAGCACGATGCACTGGCACATGAAGTTCGCGTTTCGCTGATGCAGAAACCGCGAGCTGCCACCACACAACGCCTTCGGGATGCCGCCGCGGCCAGTGCGTTCCGCCGGGCGCAGCGGGGCGATGGCCCCCCTAGGACGGCTTGCGCCGCGAAGCGGCCGCTCTTGGCACCATATCAAGCTCTCATAGAGTGACGGAGAAGTTTCGTGACCAGAACGGTATTAAGGGACTGTGACACAAGATTATGATTTTTGATGTGTTTGATCATGTTGGACCTCATTCACATGTGCCCTTTGATCTGTTGTGTCGTCTTTTTTTTTTTAGTTTTAGTTTAAAATTCTTTTCTGATCTACAAAAAACTACGGCCCCAGTATAAAAAGAAAGGTGCGGCCTGTTGCGTGCCGCCGAAGTGGCGGGACGGGCCTAGGTTACCTCGGGCCCACTCTGGTGCCACCACTCTCTCCAGGAGAAACACTCTCACACGCACTGTATGCGCGACAGTAGGCCATAAATAATGCGTTTCATAGTTGCACATGACAGATACGATTTTGAATCGTTATTAGGAGTACCTATTTTAGCACACATGGGAACAGTTAGCCCTAGGAGGGCCAATATTTCCTAGAGTATGTCTCAATACTTTCTATGAATGCTGTCCTGTTGATTCACCTGAAATGAAAAGGGTCACTGATTCCGTTCATGGGGAGGCAATTGCCGGGCAGCTTCCTAGGGCTGATGTATTGGCCCACCAAATCTCACTGTGATAGTATGCACAATTTAAATGTAAATCCTTTTAGTGCACCAACAACATTGATTGTGGTTCAAAGGCAGAGTTGAAACCAAGAGTTTACAACACAAACAAAATATGTATTCTCAGTAAAGGCATCACACATACTTGCTCACTCGGCAGGTATCAATTACAACTCACAAAATTACTTAGGAGGCATTTCAAACAAGGGAAATAAACTTGCCATGCTACAAATGCAATCGCACACATTATAAGCTACGTAAGAACTCTTAGCGACCTTGAATATTCACCACATGTTTGCACTTCACATATATTCAATTATGTCTAGAATATTTCTCTTCAAGGAAACGCTGATATGAATTCTAGCGCTGTTCGTCTTCCTGGTGATAGTCTTCAACATCAGCTGACTGTATTACTTGACTCACTCGAACAGCTTGAGCATCACAACTTCTTGGTCGTGTTCACCACCCGTCCTGCTTTCCGTAACCTGACTCTATAGTCAGTGGCAATCTAAGAATAAAAAGTAAAGTGTACCGCAGTCCATTTGTATTATGCGCGTCCATCTGCAGCCACTTTTTACAATGACGTCACATTAACAATGAAGAAATCGCACAGTAAGCATGGCGCCGTTAGCAACGAGAGGCCATGTGCCGCTTCTGAGGTCGGCAGGCGTCCAGTCGGTCTTCCTGTGGTGTTTTTTTTGTCAAGAAGCTATTTCATCCTCTCGCACTTGGCATTATCCTCACCGGTCATCAATTGATGTTGACGTTTGAATTTGAAGAGTTTGAAGTGCACCGAACCTACAGATGGTCGTCGCGTTCTCTTGTTCCAGAAGCGTGAAGCAGCAACACGACGTCTCTTCTCTGCGTCGCTTGGATGCACGAAGCATAGATTACCTGAGGATGACAACTATCGATGATTGTCGATGTGGTCATTCGTGTGCGGTAAGGTGAAGGTGAAGTCGGATTGTGTGTCTGTGCTTTGTAGAATGAGCGCATTCATGATTCACCGCCCACAAAAGCTATGGTATCAGCGTTGCACATGTGTGAATGTGTTAGATAGGTGTCTCAACGTGGGAATCTTAGTGATCTTTTGCAATATGTGCTGTGCTGTGCGGCCCCGCCGTGGTGGTCTAGTGGCTAAGGTACTTGGCTGCTGACCCGCAGGTCGCGTGTTCGAATCCCGGCTGCGGCGGCTGCATTTCCGATGGAGGCGGAAATGTTGTAGGCTCATGTGCTCAGATTTGGGTGCACGTAAAGAACTCCAGGTGGTCGAAATTTCCGGAGCCCTCCACTACGGCGTCTCTCATAATCATATGGTGGTTTTGGGACGTTAAAACACCAAATATCAATCAATGCTGTGCTGTGCGCTCATACGAGTGTCGCAAGTGTAGACAAGGCGTGAGAAAAAAAAAAGCAATAGAACCTGATAACGCCACACTTATATACGATACCACGAAGGCGATGCCAAGCACAGCGATGCAAGACGCACATTCGATATTTACGGCAGCACAGAAATCAAAATTCACGAAGGCAATCGCAAATCCCTTCTCCATTTTTAACTTTGGGTCATAATTGCCATAGTTACAGAAGGCAGCGAAGAAATCTTGCAGCGAAAGTTTCAAGAAACAAATAATTTCAAACTACCTTAGGAAATGTGATTATAACAATAAAAGAACGATTGCTTAATTTCCAAGATTACGTTATATGTGGCAATGTTTGTTTTAGTACCATCATAGCTACCACGCAAAAACGTCTCCTTCGAGAGATGTGCAATGCTTCTTTGTGGACTCCAAGATGAGCGCTGGGGGGGAGGGGGTAACGATTTAAACAGATATATCGCTAAGCTGACAATGAACTCCGTGCCTTATCAAGTTCATTTATTGAGCTTTGGTTTGTTTTTTTCAATACCTATGATGTATTGCAAGATAATGGCCCTTTTTGTGAAAATTATTTCCAATGCTGGGGAACTACTTTGCTTGTAGTGTGGAGGCATGGAAAATGAGGGCAACGTTTTCGTGGGTGCAGCTTATATTTAGTATTAGGTTGTCACCGAATATAGTTTGGTTGCTTCCCTCTTTGCGAACATTCATAGTAATTGTACCGCCCAAAGCACATATACCACACTAATAGCCAGAAGAAAGGGTTACGTCTTATCAGTTTTGTCTGCGTGGACGGCTGCCCCCCCCCCCCCCCAAAGAAACCCTGCTTCGATGTCTGAATTTCTGCCGATCCGTACTGGTTGGCTGTCGCGTGTTTAGAGGGTATGGGCTCGCCCTAGGTGCATTTTGTTGATGCTAGTTTACTTGTTCTTTGCCTGTGCCCTTAAAGGGCACGGTGCTTCGATGCTGTCGTCTGGAGGCTGTACGCGTCCGACTCGGCACTCATTTGTGACAAAAATCAGAGCTCTGTTACAAAAATACGCATCTCGATACGCTTTTCGACACTGCAGATCACAGGGGAATACGTTGTACCTCAATGTAGCATCTCTTTTTTATTTTTTGAGTTCTAACTGCTCAGTTGAACACAACAGCTTCGCGGCATCACACCACTGAGAAAAACAGTCTGCCACACACGCGCGCATCAAGAAATCGTACTTGAGACAGGAAACATGAGGCAAGCTACCTCCCACACTCGCACGTACAAAAAAAAAAAAAAAGCGCAAGAAAGCACACGAAAAATCACGCGAAAAAGCACACCGACACGCACAAATCCTCACGCAACTGCATTGAAACATGTTGTGCCATCTGCTCTAATGGGTAGAGTGTCAGCGCCCTCACCAAAAAAAGCGGTCAAAACTGCCAACTCTACCAATAAACGTTAGCCCATTGACGACGCGACGCAGCAGGCCACACCTTCTTTATCCAGCGGCCGTGAAAGAACATATTGTGTAAACTTTAAAAACCACGTTTCCTATACGATTTCTTGTAATGGGCATGAGAGAAAGCAACATATCGTAATATGATTACGCTGTATACTGTGACTGTTTGCAAGCTTTATTGTATTTGTGCTATCACTAACATGATAGCAGTCTTGATTGCATTTTATCATTGAATCATATTTGGATACTAAGACAGAATAGCTGTCATCATGATAGCCTATTCCAAATAACAAGCAGTTATGGCCAAGATATTGGTGAATAGTAATTTGAGCTTTTTTCTTATGTGATTCTTAAAAGAGAAAAGAAGATAAAAATGAGCCCCGCAACTGCCTGCATCACAGTGCGACACCTCAACAGTAGCTCACGAGAGGGATGGGGGTAAGAAGGGGTTGAAAGGATAGAATTAAAGGTATAGAGATAAAGAGGGGGAAGGAGAGAGCGTGGTGCAGGGACAGCGACACCCAAAAGCAAGGAGAACATAGGAAAGATAAACACGATCGCAGGAGTCCGAGGACGGGGCCACCAGTCGGTGAGAGCTCTTGTCGGCGTCGGGAGGTGGCATAGGGCGAGCAAGTTGGGTAGAGCTGCGCTGTCGTCGAAGATCGCGGGGGCACAACTGGTCGGCACAAAATCCAGAGAGCGAGTCCCCCAATTCGAGCAGCTTATTCGAGGTGCTAATTGGACAGATATATATTAAACTTCTTCCTGCAATCGGCTCGTTTGTAGACCTCGCTCGTTCACGCGGTCCCGGACACTGTAATCTGCTAGGCTTTCAGTGTTTCAGAAGATTCACGAGACACAAACAGACAAAGAACTTTATTGGGTCCTGAGAAACGCTGCTACTTTATAGCAACGTCGGGGGCCGCTCCCATGTAGGAACGGGGAGGCCTAGCCTCACCGCCGCGTCGTGGGCTCTCTGGACAGCCCGTAATTGTCGTAGCAACTCTGAACTTCGCAAGGCAGAGTCCCAATCTTCTTCTGTGAGCTGACTTGGGCCCCGTAACGAGGGGCACTGCCAGGGCGTACGTGCGAAGTCTCTAATCTCACCACAGTCAGGACAAATAGAGTCAAAAGCCTCTGAGGAGACTATGCTGAGGAAAAATAGGCTTGAATAGGACCTGGTCCGGAGCATTCTAAATGTGATGGCCTGAAGCTTGGATAACTTGTTGTGCGGAGGAGCAAATGACCGCCTACTCAGCTGGTAGTGTTTAGCCACTTTACTAAATGTAAGTAAAGTGTCCCTGAACATCTCGCTGCCAACCAGTGGGCCTACATCCTGTCCAGCACGGAGGGCTAGTGCGCACCCCCGGGAGTGAGCAGTGTCATTCCGGTTTACTAGAGAGTCCAGTAGGGGTTCGAGATGTGCAGGAAACCAGGTAATGGTATGTGAAGAAAGTGTCCTATTTTCATGTAGTTTCATTACTTCAGTACAATGGAACCAGAGGCGAAAGCTTGACCGCTAACCTTGAGTCGGTGAAGATTTGCGGTCTACTGCCATTCAAAAGGGCAAAGGCTACAGCCAACTGTTCGGCTCTTGAGGGAGTTGAGTCCTTAAATAACGCAGCATTGATAATTGAACCCATTTGATTGACGGAAATAACAGAATACATGCTGAGCGACCGTACCGAGTGGTATCGATAAAACACGCTGAGTGAGGATCGTTCCTGATGTTCTTAAGAAGTGTGATGGCCCTAGCCCGGCGCGGTGTGTTTCGCGTAGGTGAAGCACACCCAGATTCACTCAAGAAATGCAGTAAAACCCTATTAATTTGAACGTGGATATTTGAAAATCCCGTTTAATTCGAAGCATTTTCTTGATCTAGCATTTTGCAATGCATGTTTGAGTGGATAATTTGAAGTGGCGGCCGACACCAGTCCGGTTAATTTGAAAACTTTGGATGCTATGTGCCAGTTCGAGATTTTGATTTCGCCGCAAATACGCGAAACTGATGGCCCTTGATAGCCAAAAGGCAATGAAACGTAGCGATACTAATGAGTGGCAGCTGAAGCACTCTAGCCTCGCTACTTACAGCTAAAACAAAAAACGAAAAAAAAAAATGTCTTGTCAACCAAAACGTGCGCCTGCGGAAAATGAAACATGCTTCACTGCAATGTAGTTTTCACACGCGGGCAGCATATTGCATGTTTCTCGCAACGTCAGCTGGTTATGGTTTACTCATTCTTTCTGGGATTGTAAAAACATTAACAAAGGACAGTTCGGCGGAATTCGCGATGTATGCGGACCTCTGATTGCTGGTTGCCCCAGCAATTTGCGCCTTTGCACTGCTGGCGGAGTTTTTGTCAGCAACACCTACTTCGAAAACTCAGTTCAAAAGCTTCAAGGATATTTTTTCCCTGCGAAAAAACATCACAGCTTTCATCATACTGGCCATTATTAAATTTCTAATTATACCAGAGAGAACCTGCGAATGGTTGCATCATGATGTGCTGACGCAGCGAGGTGCAGGCGACATACTGCCCACGTGTGACTTATGTGTTGCAGTGAGGAGGTCTTGTTTTCTGCAGGCACACATTTCAGTTCATTACGCCAGCATTTTTTTTTCTCGGTGGCAGCAGCGAGGCCCAGCATTCCTCTGTGTTTGCGGCAAAATTAAGGCCATGTATTGCTAAAGAACATAACCTTTGGAGCTGTAAGCTAGTCCGCGTAGCAAATGACAAGCCCTGATTACTTTGAATAGTTTTCAGTTCCTTGCATCCCACTTTTTTTATGTTCTATCAATTCGAAAACACGCTTAATTTAAGGATTTCTTGTGGCCCCAATGACTTCAAATTAACAACGTTTTACTGTACATCTTGTGCTTTGTACTACTCACTTGGACTCGCTCTCAAACTTTCCTGAACCAGGCTCACTCGGACTCACTCTCTAAAATTTTCATCAACCAGACTTGTTCGAACTCAAGAATATTACTTGCCCATACTCATTCACACTCAGACTCGCAGCTCTATTTGAGTCTGAGTGAGTCGGAGTGAGTCGACTGATGAGTTAGTTCGCTGATCTATGATCACCAGTGTGCTTTATTTTACCTCGTGATGCTCGGCCGTGGATTACAGAAAGTCGGCAGGCGATATGCTGGGTGGTGGCATTTGGTGACGATGCACGATATGCCTAGGCGCATTGACAACAAATAGGTGTGCAACATGTTTGGTCTCTCATATAGGAAACCTCTGTTTGGCATCTGTGCAATGAGCTCGACTGGGTGGTTCACAGCCAATGCGCAGAATGCACCCGCTCTTTCAGGGCGCTAGTTGCTGATTCGATTCGTTGCTTACGACGGAAGCACACTGTGGCTTGTCCACTGGCACAATGTTCTTTCTCACGAAGGTTGCATTGTTCTAATATCAGGGCTGTAAGCAAAGCTAACTAGGCTTAGCCTTTACTCCGTCGTGTTCCTGCGCAAGTACGATGTAATTCTGCTAAAGTCTTCGTCAGGAAATCCAAGAGGCTGATAAGTAGAACTTCAAATTCGAGTCTGTCCGAAACACCCATCTGCGATGTTTGCAAACAAATGCAGTACTATTGCAACCTCGTGATTGAGCTTCCACTTGTGGCGGCCTAGACAGTCTAGCTTGTAGCATTCTGTGCGCACTTACCGCACATAAAACAAGTGCGCAGGTGTCTGGAAATTGTGCTATTTTCAACAGCCATGACCTTGCAACATGCAGAGGCGCGAACAGCAGCCAATGCTCTCCCCGTTTTGGCCAATGGCAAGATGTGCTAGAGCTACATCGCGAACGCGGCCAGTCGGAGGCCTCGAGTAGAGTGACCTAATATAGTGGGAGAAGCGCCCCGTGAATACAGTCGAGCCCACATATAACGGCCCCACTTAAAACGAACTTTCGCTTAAAACGAACAATATCCACGTGACCGTCAAATATACACAGGTTCAATGATACAAAATCGCACTTACAACGAACATCTCCGAGCGCCGCTGATTGGTTATAGCGAACGGAGTCAGCGGTCTGCGGACTTCCCGAGAAATCAATTTCGACCACCGATCATGCATCGGCGAGGTGCCCATACATTCTTATTGTTATGCCTACATTATGCCTCCGCGCCCCTCTAGTTGCTGCTCCCCCAGACCGCTTTTTGTTACGCACCCTTCCGTCTTTTGTCTCCCCGCTACTCTGAGCACCCCGCATCGCCAGACGAGGCCCGTGTTTTTACACTGCCACCGATCTTTAGAAGACTGGTCGGCCACGTACCCTGTTTTTGATCGCTGGTACTGTCGTTGGCATCACCTACCTGGAGTGACCTGACCATTTGCGAAGATTGTCGGCCACTGACTGTATCCGATAGTCTGTATCTAATGCACGCGCGTACGCTACCCCACCGACTCTGATAATTGCGATTCGTTTCGTGTTTAGGACTTATTCTCGCTCACTTCGCACTCAACTCGGCATGCCTTCCGCGCGCGTGCGGAAGCGCAAAAAGGGCTGTTAATTTGCGCCGAATGAATTGCGAAATATGGAAGTTCGTGAGGCCACGCCAACCCGCCGGCGCAACGAAACTATTTTTGATCACGGCCGCCGATTCTTCGATCGCCACCGCGTGCACTGATGCAGGCGGCTTTGTTTTGACTTCTGCGCGCACAGGCACTCTTTCCAAGTTTTTCGACATGCGAGTTTCGCGGACCTTTCAAGCAACTACACAACCTGCCTCCTTCCCATGTGTTTTGGTTTTCAAGGTCGCCCTTCTGTTGCATCCTCCCCTCTCTTTATCGCACAGAGGAAGGAATCTCCGTGCTTTATCGCAAGTTATTGCCCTTCTCTCGCAAGTCTGCTCTCCTCTCTTGATCACAACCCCTTCGCCCGTGTTCACCGCTCCGCGAGGCCCGCCTTGCTGACTCGAATTAGTTTCGTTTTCCGACTGGAAACGCCCCCTGAGCTGTTCCACGCGTGTGCGCGTCTTGCTCGCTCTTGGTGTGCATGCGTGGTCATGATGGCCGACGGGATGACTAGCACACTTTTGCGTGCCGCTCAACAAAACGTTGAAAGTGTGACCTCTTCGCTTGAGCGAAATCCGCGTGTTAGGTGCCGCGTTTCAGAGCGCTTGCTCATAGCTGTTAACCTCCTGGCAGCCTACTTGCCGCTTTGGGCGTCCCGGTATTTAGCTGTGGAGATGGTGAATATTTCGTAGGCGGCATGTGCGCGAAACTATTTTTGCGAGGCCGACTTCGTCGATCGTCGGGCCCGATGCCGAGCCTGAAGCTTCCGAACAGGACTACTGCGGCGGCGATTTGTGGCAGCGCGTCGTCGACTCCGACCTGGAAGAGCGGTTGCGACATCTGTTGCGTTGATTAAATTACGGCTGATGATGATGCCGACACAGCGGAACCGTGCACGGATTGGGGCATTGTGAATGAAGTACGTGGCGAGAGCGATTTGGGGGAATCGGATTGCGAGGACGACGAAGCTTTGAGCCAGCGCCACATGCAGCTTATGCCATGGGCCTCGGTGAACGAGCAGCCTGGCGTTTTAAAAGAACTCGAGACCGCCCTTATCGCTTCTGCTATTCGAAACGTGTGCATCACGAACTTTTTTGGGGCATAAAAAGTTTGTGTTTTCACTTGCAACTTTTTTTAAAAGCTGTGTTTCATTTACTACGAACTTCGGGATACAGCGAACGGATGCCGCGTCCCGCTCAGGTTCGTTATAGGCGGGCTCAACTGTACATAGAACTGAGGGCCTTTTGTTGAGAACTCCCACGCCGCGGCCACAGTGTAAGAAGTAGCTTAAGTGACTGAACGGCGCACGCTGGGCGAAGGCCGCTGCGCAGTCTTAGTTCTCTTTTCTCTGCTCGTCAAAAGAGGGCGCTAGTACCCAGGCAGTACGAACCGTTTGCAGCTTTGCTCATGACACGTTGTTGCTGCACATTGTGTTTTGTCAACGCAATGTTAATTTGTCTGCTGGATAGCTCCCAACCTTCGAACTTTTTAATGAACCTGCATAATTGGAAAGTGCTTCGTGCCGTTTTGTAACACTGGTTGCAAGTCTTGCAAAGAAAAGTACTTGCTTTTCAAGCCGCCAAACGATGGAGCAAGACTTGAAGCATGGAGACGAGCAATACTTCGTAAAGACCAGGTGCTCCAAAGAACGGATCGGGTTTGCGAGAAGCATTTGGCTTCCCATTTTATTCTGAAGACGTGGTCTGCGGGAATCGACGGTCATGTGCTGAGCGGGAATCGACGGTCATGTGCTGATGTTTGGAACAAGAGCGGGCCTTTCAAAAGACACTGTGCCGTCAATTTTGGAAGGTGCGCCAAGCTACTTGTTCAGAAAGATTAAAAGCCCTCGAAAGCAAGTGAAAGGCCTAGCGCTTCCTGTGGCTGCTTCGGTGAGTGCCTGCAACAACGATAGCAGCAACTTGCTAAAGACAGCTAGGCACATAGAAGTCTCCTCAGCGGACAAGATGGATATGTTGTCCGACGACAGCTGTTGTGTGGCAAAGACCGATGAGAGTAACTCATGTGACTCAGTGTTCGAACGGCTTTTTAGTACAGTATCTTGCGTTAGCCTGAAACAGCCGACATGGGCGGCGCGCGCAGCTCGTCAACTTAGCTAGAGTGAGGGACGTCGTGTTTATTGACACTGTGGTTGCGCATAGGACAAGCGGCGGATCGTCGGTGCTTTTTAACAGGAAGGCTCTGCATGTCAAAAGCAACATGGAAGTCCAAGTCTACATTTTAGACAAGTTGATCGACTCTGCTTCAATAGGGATAAGCCCCTTCGCCACATCTGCCCTCGAAGTTGAATCCATGCTCAAAGTTGTTGACGGCATAAATGTGCGTAGGGGAGGGCCAAGCTTAATGGACTTCCCTGATGTGTCCCCTGAATGTGCATTTGTGGACTGTAAAAAAAGCTGGAGACACAACGAATGTCTCTTGGTGACACTTGGAGGTGCTATCTGTCGCCTGTGTTCTGGCCTCGTTGACACCCTTAGAATACATGCTGATTGCCGAGCTGCGCGAGCCAAGTAGAGAATACCTCTCAAGTGTTTCAGGTTATCAGTGGTGTCTACCCAACAACAGCTTTCTGCTTCGCGGCATGCAAGATTAGCACTCAGCAGTCACAAGCACGACTGGCCAGACGCAACAAGCTGTTATTGGGGCAGTCGCAAGCAGCGATGAAATAACTAACAGATTTGCAGGAGCAAGATATCAACGAGAAACTAAAGGGACTTGATATACTACCAGCACAGCTTTTTTTGATAGAAAAATGTGTATCAGTGGCAAGGTGCACATCAAAAACAAACAGGCGATACACAGACTGAATCTTGTGTGCCTCTTGCTGAACATGCGGAGCCCGGCCACCTACACTTTCCTGAGAAACAATATACTGCCTTTGCCCTGCGTTAGCACAGTGCGAAAGTACATAAGCATGGTTGGTCCGAAGTGTGGTTTCGACGACAACTTCTTCAAAGCCCTCAAGATAAAAGTTGTCGAAAGACCGCATTCCGGTGGCGGGGAATGCTAATCGTGGATGGAATTTAAAAAAAAAAAAAAAGGAAATGGCTGTCAACTCGCAGACTATGACGTATACTGGCCTTGTTGATCAAGGTGAGAAAAATAATCAGAGCAAGGAACTCAGATTATGGCCTTGTCTTTGCATTTGCTCCATTTGGAGAACCTACAGCCAGTACCTACAGCCAGTAGCCGTGTTTGCGTCAAAAGGACCAACTAAGGAGGCGCTGCTTTCGCAGCTCCTCATCCAGTGCATATCTAGAAAAAAAAAAATGGTGGCATATCCACGGGGTGAATGATGGAGAGTGGGACGAAGCATCTGTCCGTCCATTTGTCTTGCTTCCGTCCGTCCATGCGTCCGTCTGTGTGACCGTGTGTGCATCCATCCACCCGTCCGTGTGTGCATCTGTTTGTGCGTCCGCACGTCCATCTGTGCATCAGTCCCTGCGTTCGTTCATGCATCCGTCCGTGCATCCATCTGTCCGCGCAGCCATCCGTGCATCCGTCCATGCATCTCTCTGTGTTCGTTCTTTCATCTAGTCAACTCTCCTAGTACCACCATCTTGCATCTTGTCATCATATATGCGTCCCGTCTGTGTAACCGTCCGTGCGTCCATCCGCCCGTCTGTGCGTGCGTCTCTTTCTTTCTAGTCCAGCATGCATGGTGTAAGTCAAGTGTCCACCGTCGAATGAATACGCTCCTGAATCTTTGTTTTTGGTACGGCTGAGAAGGGCAACACGGGAGCAAATAGCCAGAGGGTTTAATAGGCCAAAAGGGTCTTTCTGTTTTGTATTAACTTGGTCTAGCCACACAGCGTCAATTTCTCTTCACTCTGTGAGCACCTTAAATGGCCTTTCATCTGGTTTGAGAATTTCGAGCAGGCAAGAGGAATGCATGCTCTGAGCGCTCGCTCTGAGCGCTCATTGCAGATCTGCCAACATCTGCAATGCTGCGCGGTCCGCAATAAGGTGAAGTGTCGGACTGAACGCCGCTTAACCTTCCATCTCATGGGCGCGTGCCCCAACAGGACAGAGGTGACGTATACAACAAGGAATGGTCCCACGTATGTCAAAGTAGTACGGGACACTTTGAGATTTATTCGAGGCGACGTGTGTAATTTGTGCAGTCTGTTGCCTAAATAGAAGTATGAAGGTTGACAGAAATAATAAAACAAACAATCGGAATCTATGCTCGGAATATTTTTTTTAAATTCGTATTGAGCGAGATGTGGGACTAAGCTGTCTTCATTACGTTTACATTAGTGTTCTTGCCGTTCTTGCATCGTGCTGGTGCTTGCATTCACAACGCTTGGCGTGTTTTTGGTGCATCGTCCTTTAGAACAGTACCAGCGGTGCGACGCTCTGTATCGTGGTAAGAAAACATGATTCATGCAGCCTCCCTAAACTTGCCCGTGTAGAGGGATCTATCCCACGGAAACAGGCAATACATCATAGAGATCATCGAAACAACACAACATTGCTTGCGTGCATGACCTGGCAGGGCCCTGTCATGCGAAAGTAGCCTTGCGTGCACATGACATGTTGATCTACCTGCAACGTGTGATCTTCCGGCTCTGAGTTGCTGTGATACTGAAGAGGGCAGGGAAGGAATTTGGCCCATAATGTAACTGCGCAAAAACAGATAGCACTCAAAGCTAGATAGCACTCAAACTGACAAAGCTCTGACCATGAATGGGGATGAGCACTCCGGCCTTCATCCCACTGTAAGAAATGCGGCTGCGCTCCGCTCTTTAGCGATACTTCTGTGTTGTTCCGGCATAAGAACCAAAAAGCACGCATAGTCGCAAGGAACTTGACCGAGTCTTGTGCAGTGTTTCCTCTGTGGCCATACATGATAGAGTCGGGTTATCTTAGGTTTGTATGACAAGCATGCCATGCTTGATGTGGTCTTTGTTGGTTTGGTCAATTGTGCAGTTTTTTTCTCCCCCCCTCTCCCGTTGCTCTCTCTTGCTTTTTATCCTGTCCTTTATATCGTCTCTTGCAATAAATTGCAGTTACAATATGGATCATTACTAACTCGCCCAACTTACCATTCTTCTGAAGGAACTTGGCTTCAACATCCAGCGTCAAAGTGAAATTTCTCATCCGACCTATAGTGGAGTGCAGTTTAGGAAGTAAATGACAAACAAATCAAAAACCATTTGGACATTTTTTTTGTATATACTCTAATTTATGTGTATGACACTCCACAATTTCACAATCATTCTCTATCGTCGTGCGGCTGCTCAGAAGCACCGGCTGTTCCCTACACCTGCGAGCAGACGCTGGGGAGATGACGAGTAGACGACATAACGCGAATGAATACATGTATAGAAAGTGATCGGCCTTTCTATTGCCCAAGAGGCTTTGTAGCCTTGACAGTGCTGAAAGGAACTTGGAGTATAGGTTGCACCCCATAGAGTTCCAAAAGCTCAGTTTTGCCTGGTAACGTGAATACGGGTCTCCGACTGTACTCGAAAGCAATATTTCAAGTTAAATAGCATCGATACAGGCACCGATTCTGAAAATAGGCATTTATAAGCACTGGTTTTTATAAAAACATCGTAAAGGAATTTCTGAACTTCTAATTCAGTGGTTCTCAAGTGGGGTCCGCAGACCATAGGGGGTCTGCAAAGCCATTTCTGTGATCCGCGTAATCTTCAACTACATTTTTCTTTAGGCGTGAATGTGCCACGTATTGATGAACTGTCCAAAATGAAGTGATACAGCACGTTAGTTTGCTGTTTTGGTAGCAATGAAAAGCACCTGTTTCACGTCCCAGTTGTGTTAATTTACCTACGTAGCCCTTCCCCCCTCCCTCTCCTCTGCTGCAAGGGGTCTCCCATCACTTCCATCAGTCCACATGGCTGGAAACCACTGCTCTAATTCATGCTCATATGTCAGTGGCACGATAGGAATGCAAGAAACAAAATAGGCATTTGCTTATAATCTGGTCTCTAATTATTATTATAGCCCTTCGAAAGGGAACAGTGAAAACGCCACAGATGGATGGCAAAACCTAAACTGATGAAATCAACCAAGCATACATGGCAACAGAGACGCAGAGAACAAATGGAACAGTTGGTGAAAGTTGGCGTGACAGGCCCTCGCATGCTTTCGACGCAGCCACACCACACTATTTAGTCCACACCATTTCGCAGGCGTGCATTCCCATGGCGGAAGGATGGCAAGTGTCCAAGCAGTTCTTATGACCCATTTGGGTGTTCGGGTACAGTACAGTATAGACTGCTTATAACGTAAGTCGCGGGAGTCTCGAATATCTGCGCTGTAAGCGGTACCACACTATTACCAAAATGACTTTTTTCAAGGGCCGCAATTTGGCAAAACTTGTTGAGTGTGCATTCCTGAGTGTTTGAGAATCTGAGCATGCGATGTGTATTGCTTACAACTACCGTATTTACTCGCGTAATGAACGCACTTGCATAATAAATGTGCCCCCAACTTCAGTCGTCAAAATTTGTATTTTTTTCCTCGTGTAATAAACTCACCCCCTAAATTCATCCGCTGCAGTCCCGCTAACCGACATCTGCCACCTCCTTACCCATTGGTTCCCTCTGTTTTTTATTATGCTGCCTCCCCTCGGCCCCTCTGCTCGCTCCCTTTCCACCTTGGCATGTTGCCGCGTGCCATATTGTTTTTCTTTTTATCTATGCGCAGCATGTCCCCTGTATTTTTTATCTGTGCACCACAGTGGGGTTCGCGAACGATGCGAGTTTAGAGACATTGCAACTGATAAGCACACAGCGAGCGAAGGTCGTGAAACTGCCCGCGCCAACCAACGGTCACATGCTGCAAATATGAAACTTTAAGGCCCAACGACATGCACGCAATTTTCGAGCAACGACGACAGGATTTGCTGTTGCGAAGGGTCATTCATCGCTATCGCGTCGCAGGTTTCTGGGCGATGTAGCTATGAGCCAGTAGAGAGCGAGCTGTTTGGCAGCCTTTGAGAAAAACCCGGTTGAAAGGTGGGACCGAGCTAGTTTTTATAAATATTGCTCAGGAAAGCCCCTAGAATATTTTTACGAGAAAAGGTGACTTTTTTGCATGGCAAACGCAGAAATACTAGAGTCTACTTCAGTGCCATTGATTATCCATGGCTTACCTAAAGAACTGCAGAGGCAGGTGCAAGTAATGTCACCTAAAACAATTGAGAAGCTATTAAGATGTTTCAGAAACATCTGTACCAATTTTACACTGGGAAATTTGCGTCGGACAGATCACGATTTCCCCAAGTGCACCATAGAGGTCTTACGAGCATGAAAATTGTCATGACTGGAAGCGAGTGGACAATTTAATTTCTGATACCCGCAATAACGTGGAACAAGCAGTCTCGCATCTAGAAGCGAAACAAAAAAAACTAAAAGAGGCTGTCTAGTGCCACCTGACGACGAAAATCGAGACTGTTTTTCTAACCGCCATTAATCTTGTTTATATTAATATCAATATCAAGGGTAATAATGTTGATGCATTTGTTGATAGTGGTGCTTCTGTATCACAGGCTCTTGTTAAGAGTTTTGACGGGACAAGTATACAATGAATGGGTTAACGTAACTGTTTCTTACCAAGGCTGTACGGTTAATATCAACGCCCTTGTCGTTAAGGGATGTGACTATAAATTTCTGCTATCAAGACCCGATATGGAGATACTGAAGTTAAATCTTTATTGAAACGATGAATTAACTATGGCCCAAGAGGCATGCACATTGTTTAATTTTGCGGACCACCTTGTTTAGTGTGAGAAAGATGTACATGAAAAATTCCCGGAACTTGTCTGTCTAGGCAACTATCCACCTGCTACAACAAAATTTACTGTTCTCTTTAAGCTGAGAGGTATTACGCCGGTCAGATAAAAGCCTTACAGCATGTCCCACGAAAAGAAAATTTGGTTAAGGACTGAAACCGAGAATATGTCGGATGCTGGAATAATACGGCCGTCGGTGTCTAAGTTGGCTTCGCCTATTACTTCGGCTCCGAAAGAAGACGGATCTTTGTGACTGTGCACTGATTACCTAATCTTAAATTGCCAAACAGACATATTTTTTTTTCTGATGCCCAGCATTGATGAAATAATTGAAGAAAGCAGAGGTTGTAAAGTATTTTCTCGTATAGACCTCTGCAAAGTATTTTGGCAGATTCCGCTGGAAGTGAAATACAAAATGTACACGGCTTTTGTCACACCATTTGACGTGTACGAATATAATTACCTTTCGGATGGAAAAACAGTGCGGCATGGTTTCGAAAGACGATGAATAGTATTCTCAAACTATTCCATGGATTATTCTGCAATGTATACGTAGACAATATTATAATATATTCAAAGGATGAAACATCACATGCAGAACACTTTTTGTCTGTTTGATGGCATTGAGGGATGCCAAACTGAAAGTGAACTTTTAAGAAAATGAACTTTTTACACAGAAAATTGCATTTCTCAGACGCAGTTTCAACGGCTTTACAAAGAGTGCGAACAAAGAGCCCGTACAACGTGTACGATCGATGAAGAAGCCAGACAATGTACACGCAGTCAGTGTTTCTTGGCCTTGCAGGACATTTTAGAAACTACATAAGAGATTTTGCAGCACGAGCAAAGCCGCTAAACAGCTTGCTTCGTAAAGACAGATTTCATCTGGACGGAAGAGGGTGAGAGGGCGTACAATGATTTCGCATTAGCCATATCATCGAACCCAGTACTCACTATTTGACTTCACTGTTCCATTTGAACTCGCAACGGACGCACCAAACTATGGTGCAGGTGCTGTGCTGTACCAACGAAGAGACACAAGTGGAAGCGAAAGAGGAAGACAAGTGATAAAATATTACTTTTACACTTTCACGAAGTCGGAACAAAATTAGAGCATGACTGAAAAAGAATTGATTGATTGATTGATTGATTGATATGTGGCGTTTAACGTCCCAAAACCACTATATGATTATGAGAGACGCCGTAGTGGAGGGCTCCGGAAATTTCGACCACCTGGGGTTCTTTAACGTGCACCCAAATCTGAGCACACGGGCCTACAACATTTCCGCCTCCATCGGAAATGCAGTTGTCGCAGTCGGGATACGAACCCGCGACCTGCGGGTCAGCAGCTGAGTACCTTAGCCACTAGACCACCGCAGCGGGGCAACTGAAAAAGAAGCATTGGCTGTTGTACTGAGGATTAGGTATTTTCCATCGTACCTAGAAGGCACGAAATTCAAGCTGTTCACTCATCAGGCTCTTATCTATTTGCTAAATGGTTCTCAACCGAGAGGCCGAGTCGCTAGATGCATAAGCGAAATTCTACAGTTTAATATTGACATTGCACACAGAAGCGGACAAGATTTGTCAGACGCTGACGTCTTTTCTCAGCTTCCAATTGTTAATCACATTACGGGCGACGAGAGGGTGTATTCACAAATACGGGGAGGCACTGAACAGCTGATGTATATAGACAGAAAGTTTCATGTACAGGATACTCTGAGAAAAAGACTTCTTGACCTTCATCACGACAGTCCAGAGCCAGGAGGGCATGACGGCTTCTGGCGGACGTACTATAAAATGAGGAGAGGATTTGCGTGGCCCGGCATAAAGAAATGTATTAGCAATTACATTACCTCATGCCAGAAATGTCAACAAAGCAAAATATAAACAAAAGACAGACAGCATGATATTTCCAACTTACTCAACTGTTGTGTTTGAAAATGTGCACGTTGATTTTGCTGAACTGAAAAAACGAAGTGAAGGAATGAAGAAAACGAAATTTTTTTTTTAGTGTGCATTGATGAATGCTCACGGATGCTAGTTGCCAAGCCAGGAAAAGAAAATGCCGCTTCTGTCATATTACTCTTGAGCAGAGACATGTTTAAGGGGTGAAGTGTGTCGTGTCCGACAATGGATCCAACGGATCCGCATTCAAGAGCCAGACATTCGTAAAGTGGGCAAAAGAAACAAACATTGCCCTGAAGTTTACACCCCCTTGCCACCCATCAGCTTACGGACTAGCGGAGCATGTTACCCAAAATGTCCAACAATATATAAGTATGTACCTAGAATTTCGAGGAGGGTGGAAATGTTGCCTCCAAGGAGCTATGTTGCACCACAACAGGTCACATACAACCGCTCTTTGGTGCAGCCCTCAATACGCCGCCTTCGGGGAACCTGCTTGTTTACCTGCGGATGACACACATGGCATAGCAAAAAAGCTTCGCTTGAAAGAAACGAAGGAAACTTCTGACCAGCAAAAGAAGCACAGAGAAGCTATGAAGAGAGCATTTGATAAACGTCATAGCGCAAGTATTCGCGCTATAGCACTAGGTATTGTGGTTCTAGTGCGGCAAGGTTATGGTGGTACTAACACAAAACTTGTGGGTCCCTTTATAGCGATGAAACTGGTCACGAAAGAAGGAGTGCTGAAGACCATCGGCTACACGACGAAACATGGTGTGATGGAAATAGCATCAGTTTCCAACGTCATCTCATATTTGGAGCGGAGGGATGGAGTAAAGGCCGGGAGAGTGTAGTGGGCCGGTACTACGAATGGCTGATTTGGTGGGTACGGGGGAAGAGGAAGAAGAAGAATAAAGGGATTATGCTTTCGGTCTATGCCCGCTTGTCGTGGAATGTTAGAATCTTCAGCATACGACCCGTGCGGAATGCTGTGTGAGGTTGCTTGTCCGATATCTGGAGATGCAGCATTATTGGTCTGGCGACATAGCCCAAGCCCTGGCGTCGGCATGTTAGGCTTATGTGATACAGCTACGCAAGCATCATATCTCGTTAATAACGACAAAACGTACTTGATGCTTCATCCTAAAAGTAAGATGACACAAATCAGTGTCTGATTTTGCCATTTATTTGTTGATGTCAGCACTGTGGGAGGTTAGAAGGAGCAAGTTCGGATCGAAGCGGGCGGTCGCTTCTGCATGGGTGCTGCCATGTTAATTTGTAATCAGACTTAGCGCTGGTAACCGAAACAAATAACCAAACGCGTAGGAAATAAATGCGATCAAGAAAAACGTACTGCGTATTGATGTGGCGTAACAAAAACCAAATAAATGCCAATTTTAGACAATCCTGCCAATTTCAAAGCACTTATATCTGGAACTACGCATGTTTTACTGCGCAAGCGTGTAGCTTTCTTACACCACGTAGCTTTCATAGTGCTGCACCAAGGCGGTGAAACAGAGTATAGACGTGCGTGTATGTGCCGCATAATTGTGAGTACTAGTATGATCGCCGATGTCTAAAAAAGTTACTGCCAATTATTTGGAGCAGCAAATGGCATTTCTGCTGCCCTAAATAAAAACTTGTGCGCCGCTTAGTTTTTTTGTTTTTTTTTGTCACCGCTACTGCTCGGTTTTACAAATCTCCTGAAGTCGCCAGCTTGGCAGATCAGCATTTGATTTCACTGAGTCTGTCGAACGATTCGACAGGCGCGGCAAATGCTAATGTTGACTTCATTGTTTGCTCACTGGGCTAATTCAGAATACTACTTCAATTGTAATAGGAGTGTTCATGTTCACTCTGCACGATTTAGGAAGGTTAAATGTTTTGTGCATATATATATTTATATACATATATAGATAATTTATATATTCTAAATGTAAGCGTTTTTTTTTATACTGCTCCAAGTTTGGTCTTGTCATGATAAAAAATTGTTTTCTCTCATAACCTGCTCGTACACCAAATTATATTTTCACTGTTGCACCCCTGGACAGGAAAGACCCATTTGAGCATCTTTACTACCAAGTGCTTCCTTCCTTTTCCCTTGTGCGCTCATATACACTCAAACCTCGACATAACGAGACTGGATATACCGAAATATCAGTTTTAACAAGGTGAATGAAGAATATCCTTGCAGTAGATCTAGTGTTGCAAATATACCTTTAGACAACGAATGTTGGATATAACAGATTTATTTTCATGTGCGATGCAACTTTGTTATAATGAGGTTTAAGTGTATTTCCACATTACTGAAAAGTTGTCTGTAGGGCTATTGTTACAACGATTTGAGGTCACGAGACAGTTCGCATTCTTTTTTCTAACTTTTTGAACATGCTGTCTTTGTTGCTTTCCTCATATGTCGGCATGTCCATTTTTTGGTTGTACTAGTAGTAGCAGTAGGATGACTGAGTAGCCAGACTAGGGAACTCTTTGAAGGTCCCCGAAAGAATGTCTCACCTGTAGAGCGCGAGTAGCATGACTGAGTGGAAAGTGCTGGTGTCTGGCTGTACCTTATCTTCTGGCTTTCATCTACAGGTTTTTTTGTGTGCAGCGTTGTACTGTATTTACTCAAGTGTAACGTGAGATATTTTCAAGATTTTTGCTGCCTAAAGTGTGCCCTTGCATTACATTTGAATGCCAAAATACACATGAAATACCTATCGTTTCTTTCTGGCCACAATGAGTCTCCCCTCATGTGATAATTGTGGTCGCATCACAGTCGAGTAAATATGGTATTCCCGAGTTGTTGCCATCTGTAGGGTGCTGCTGAAAAAGAATTTCGTATCTCTTGTGCTTATAAGCTCATCTCACATGCTTGAACCATTTCACGTTGAACAGAAAGCCTCTATTTTTTTATTTTTTTTTCGGTTTAGGTTTGGTTCAAGTTCAGGTGCATTCTGAGAATATTGATTGAGGTTCAGTTCGGACTGAAATTTTGCTTTGGGTACGGTTTACAGCTTAGATTGTTTATCTCCTTGGTTGCATCACTGTAGGAAAGCAAGCACATTAATGCATATCCACTTTGAATTTACGCCAAGCTGATAGAATCGCTGAGGCTGTGTGAATATTTAAAAACTGTGTTGGGAGGGAGCTGTTCGAGGAATAAAATCTGTGGCAGAAGCGTTCATGGAGGATATATTCAGGTCCCAGCTGCGCTGTATGTGATGTGGTTGTCGGTGTAGTTTAGGATTGTTACAATAATAAGCCCCATGTGTGTTGCTTCTCTGCAGCAATTGAGCTGTCGCTGAGGGACTCTCCCCCAAAGAACAGTGTTACTGGCGGGGGAGGAGGGCTGTACCCCCGTGCCCCATCGCCTGTCCTCTCTCCCGAGAGCAACTCTTCTTCAGCTGTGGTGCAAGGGGTGCCCCGTGAGCCACGCAAGGTCCGAGCCCTGTATGACTTTGAGGCTGCTGAGGACAACGAGATCACCTTCAAGACGGGCGAGCTACTGCTTGTGCTCGACGACAGGTGGGTTGCCAACTGTGGCAGACATCTTGCATGACTGCTCGATCTCTGCAGCCCGATTATGTGGGCAGTGAAATAACCACTCCCAATAGTTTCACTCTTGTGAGGCGCATTTGGCCAGATTGTTTAGGTTCTCTCCATCGCCCAAAGGATACCATTCTATAAATACAGTATAGACCACTTATAACGTAACCACTTATAGTGCGGGACCGGATATAATGCAGTCATTTCACACTACCGTTGATTCTCCCATTGAACCTTATGTATACGCATATCGCTTATAGTGCAGTCGTGGGAGGTGATCTACCGGTTACAGTGTAGATGCCTCGAAGTCCGGCAGACAACCGTTATGACGAATGCCTCAACGGGGTGTGTTGCGTGTTCCGAGAAGCGCTGGCGAAAAAGAGAGAGAGCCGAGGTCGTAGTGCAAAGGAAAAGGGTGTGCTGAGTGAACGAGCGAAAGAGTAAAAAGCAGGTGTAGGGAAGACTTACGCATGCTTGCACGGAGCACTCTTATTGGGCGATATTCGAAACCACGTGGCGTTTTCTCTGCCAGTGTGTGTCCTCGTCGTCTTTGTCGCGTTTTAGGTTGGCCCGTAAACCTCGCTTGCCTCGCTTTGTTGTGTTGTGTGTATGTTGCTTCTCCAGATTGATTGGTGTCCAAGCCTACTTTTCTTCACGACCACGTGCTTTCGATGGCTTCGTCGGCTTCGTCCACACCTGCAGGCGTCGGCAAACGGCAAGCCGTTTTACTGAAAACGAAGGTCACCATAGTGAAAGAAGTTGAGAAGGGCAACAAGAAAGCTGCTGTGGTGGCAAAATATGGTATAGCGGATATCAATATCACCGTGTCAGCGATTTGGAAAAACTGTGACAAGGTACGACAGTAGCAGGGCGTGAATTCTGCTGCATCGTCCAGGAAAAGGACACGCACTTCGAAGAACGAGGATGTTCACGCTGTTTTATTCTGGTGGTTCAAAGAAGTGCATGCTCAAAACGTGCTGATTAGTGGGCCGATTTCGCAATCAAAGGCCAAGTGCTTTGCCAAGCTTTTAGGCCACGATGACCCCTTAAATGGCTAGATCCAGGGTTTTAAGGATCGCCATGGAATAAGCTGTCGGGTTATTTCTGGCGAAAGAGGTGAAGTTAATCACTCCACAGTTCAAACGTGGCTGAACATGAATGTCGAGGGTATGTTTCTGTCCGATGCAGACCGCGACATGTACAACACCAACGAAACTGGACTGTTGTACAACCTACTGCCAAGTCATACACTTTGAATGAGAGGGGAGCCCTGCAGTGGGCATAAGGCAACGAAGGAGCGCGTAATGGTTTTGTTCTGCGCCGACCTAGATGGGTAGGACAAGCACCGCTCGCTTGTGATTGGGAAGTGTGCGCGGCCGCGTTGCTTCTTCCAGTGACGTACAAAGGCTGACCCAAGACTTGTTGATTGAATAGCTGCAAAGAATTGATGAGGAGATGGTGACGCAAAAGCGCAGTGTTGTTATCATAATGGCAGGGTTGCAACAGCTGTGCCAATTGCGCCAATATTATACAAGTCCCCATTTTTGGGCCGAGCTGTGCCGAAACCATGAAAGTTGCTGAAATTGCGCTATGCTGCACCAAAATACCCAACCAGCCTCAATATTTTCTCATTTGTGCTGATTTCAGTGAAAAATGGAGGCCACTTTGCCCACCAACAGTTTGAGTAATCAATCAATTCAAGCGCGCCAAGGGACCAAGCGCACGTGTGGCTTTAAAGGGTCCGTAAACCACATCAGATATTTTTTCAAGTAAACGCGCGCATTGTGTGCAGATGCCGTCTCGATCAACGATTCTACACGTGGCAGCGCTAAGAGCTGCCGGCGCGCCACAAATTCCAAGTAACAATCAATCCCTCTTTCTGGGCCTTTCGGGCCTCTGCGTGACGTGCTAAGCCACATCTCTGACGTGCCGAGCCAAATATGCCAAATATGCTGTGATTGTTCAAACAAGAGCCTACGACTTCCGGTCAGTTTGCAAGCAGCTGTTCATTGTGTTGTCATTCTTTGAAGGTGAGCGCGAAACAGAGGGTCCATACCGGCACGATTACGGCAGCCACGGTTCACCAAGAAGCAGGCAGCTACAACGCAACTGACGAAGTCAACGACTGGAGTCGCGGCAACCAGAAGTAGACGGTGCTTCAAGCAGCACGTCAGCGATGATGTATGCCATGCGAGATTGGTAGGAGCATGGGAAGGGCACTCTCCGAGAGGGCAAAGTGGTGTGGAAGAGAGAAGCGCAGGAGAGAGTGAAACGTGTGGTTGTCACGGTTTTGATAATCAAACTCTTCTAACTCTGCTATTACTGCATTGTCCCAAAAAACTCTCACGGCTCTGTGTTTGTCGTACATTCATGCACGATTTCCCCACCACAACTGAATTTAGACTGCTTGATGATTTACGGGCCCTTTAAGTCACAGTAACCTAATCATGCTAACCTTAATCCCATTAAGTCAGGGCACTTGTGAGACGGGATTGACCAGATGAAGTAACAAAGCTGTGCGCCAATCAGTTTGCCGACTGCAACGAATACCTATCGATGGGACGACGCAACTTCAAGACAAAAATGCGCTGCTGTAGCCATGAACGCTTTGCGAAAATATGAACTTCCTAGTTGGCAGAAGCAGCTATAGCATGTTAGCAACTAGAGCTGAAAACGCATACCGCGTTTTCTGCGTGCCAACAGAGTCGACGTGCTGCGAACGCCGGTGTTGCTGGCGACAATGTTGGTCACCGTAGCAACGACACATAAAACATTTTTGTGTCTTAGATATCTGCTGCTGTCGCTGGACCAAGGGGTGTGCGCCGCTGTTACTTTATCTGGCAGAACTTGCCTTGCAAGTGAGCTAAAATTTTTGCCCTTAACCTAATCACCATCGTAAAAAAAGGAAAGGGGGGCATAACGCAGTTCGAAAATTTCTTGCCCTTGTTCTAACCCGTGCAGAACGCTGCCATAGGCACCTTTGCTGCAATACACCAGTACCCTGCAGAAACACATATTTATGATTTGGAAGGGGCTGTGAGCACTAGTATGATCGCTGACGTCTCAGAGTTACTGGCAATCATTTTGAGCAATGTAAAACACTTCTGCTGCCCCCCCCACCCCCCCAAAAAAAAAATTAGCTTTTTTTTTTTTCCACCCCGATTTCTCACTTTCACGAATCCCTTAAATTTCAAGGTCGCCAGAGTGGCAGATCTACATTCTAGTTGCGTATTTTGTGGAAGGACTTGACTGATGTGGCAAGTACAAATGTGGACTTTATCATTCCTTTCTCAGTGGGGTAGATTGAAATACTAGTTTTACTGAAACAGCAGTGCTCATGTTTACTCTGCATGATTTAGGTAATGTTGAATCCCTTGCAAATATTTCAAAATGAAGGTGCTTCATGCCAACACCACTGCGAAGAGCCAGCCGCTTAATCAAGGTGTCATAGCAACTGTGAAGGCTCTGTACAAGAAGTGCATATGCAAGAAGGTTCTGCTGAACTTGCAGTGGAAGGAACCTCTCAAAGTGGATCGGAGAGCAGCTATTCATATAACAGCCTCGTGGTGGAAAGTGCAGCCATGTACAATAAAAAATGCTTTCAAAAATCGGGTTTCATCTGCGATTGCTCTACCGATGTGCCCGCTGACGACAACGACGAACCAGTCTGCATGGACAAGGTGTGGTCAGATTTTGTCAATAACCACATTGTGCCAAAAACCGACACTTTTGAAGACTTTTTGGTGACATCAATGATGACGCAGATGTGTGCGAGAAGGCTGCAACTGATGAAGACATCATTGCAGTAGTCCGGGGTGACAACAAGGCTGCACTCGAGTCCACTCCGATCAAGGATGATGACAATCCAGACTTGCCGTGCAAGGAGGCACTGGAGTACCTGAACAAACAGAAAGGGTTTTGCACCGCAAACAAGCTAACAAACAAGGCTCTCCAACGCCTATGTGCTCTTGAGGACGAAGTGATAGTTAAAGCCATCAACAAGCAGCGGCAAAGTGAAATACAGGCATATTTTTGTCCATAGGGAATGTAATTAAAGGCGTTTTGTGAAACCCCTTTCAGTTTTTTCAGCTTCACATGAATGGCGTTTGAAATGACAGGGCCTGGGATGTGCACAAACGGGTAACCTTTTATGTTTATAAATGGACTACAAATGCTCCCACGGCGTTGTGCGATCGTCGATTACCCGTTACTGCGCAGCACACTTGTTTATTTATTATTTATTTTATTGAGAAATACTGCAGGCCAATACTATGGCTTAAGCAGGAGGGGCATTACAACTTGAGTCAACAAAAGAAAATATATACATGCGAATACATTGCAACACGAAATGAACTTAATGTATCAAAAAGAAGCGGCAATAATTGCTATATATAACAAGACCTTAAAAATTACTGTTATGGTTATAGTGCGGTACCGCCTAAAGTGCAGTCATCAGCAACTCCGATGACCTACGTTATAAGCAGTCTACACTGTATACTGATGTATCAGTATTGGCCGCGAGGGCCTCCTCTGGAGAGGCCGGTGCTGCAATCGTTCCGACGTCACAGATGAGATGCTTTTGCTCGCCTTGCTGCATAGTTGTTGTGGAACGGGCTGTGGATCGGGGGAAATTGTGGTATGTGGCATTGAGTTGAAGCCTAATTTGGCTAGCTGGAGATACTATTGCCGTATAAGCAGTGCTAAGGTGTGCACAAGCAGTGTCTAATAATTATAAAATTATGTCAAAGGTTTTACGTCCTAAAACAACAATATGATTGTGGGACGTTATTGTAAGAGGGCTCTGTAAATTTCAACCATGTGGTGCTCCTTAATGTGTGTTGACATTGACAGTATGCGGGCCTCTAGCATTTCGCCTTTATCGAACTGAGACTGCTGCAACCGAAATCAAACCTGCGACCTTCGGTCAGCAGCCGAGCACCACAACCAGTACACCATCGCGACGGACTACTAGCAGCTTCTGCTTCTTGGTGTACACTTCGATACCTCAGTGCAAGACATGTGACAGATCCCACTGTGAGTTTTCATTACTACCACAAATTCGAAGCAACACACGACACATCGCTTCGCTGCGGAAGCCAAAAATGGGAAAAGACGTCGACACTAACTTGCAGGTCCGCAGAAGCTTTTTCATGAAGAAAACTTGGTGTATGCTGCCACAGCTAAGATGTTTGGCAACACCTGACGTATTTGCATGAGCGCTTGCTCATCACTTGCATTCGTCAATTATTTCACTGATCATAGAGAATGACAGACTCACTGTACATATAAGTAAAAGGAAGAGCACCGGTGTCTTAAACATCTCTCGTGGTAAAGCCCTTACGAAATAAACATTTTGTCACGTTTACGATCTCATCGAAGGCACCAAAAACTTACATTGATCCATGGCCAGTAGTCAAGGTGAAAAGTAAATTGATGAGCAGTAAAAAAAAAAAATGCCAGTGGTGATTGACAATATAATGAGAGCACAACAAAAATGACCAGTGGAGAGAAATCAGCCCTTTGTCAGATTCTAATTTTGTGTGGCGATTCACTCCGCACACCATTTCTACGTGCCCGTTGACAATGGTGCATTTGCATCATATACGCGGGTATTACTGTTAGTGGTTGATTTCCCTCGTTGGTGCAAGTTCAATCGCTCTATTGATACTAAGTCCGATGTTTCTTGTGGAGAAAATGCTTAACATATTATCAGCTTAGCTTTCGGGACATTACTTGCATCGTCCTCTATGACGTCAGCTGCACTGGGCTTAGGTGACCATTGTAGCGTGCCCCATGGTGTTACGTTATACCCCTTTTTAAGAATTGAGATTCATAACAAGGGGGAAGCACAGAGCACATCACGAAAACGTGTGGTAGCAAAAGTGCAGGAATTGTGGTGTTCTAGCTGACGACATACCCTGCCATGTTAAGGCGACATCACGAGGTAGGTGGCACCACGCTATGTCCTCGAGACCAATAGGATTTTTACTAGAATGTGTTGTGGGTAGTTGGTTCATGCTAAAGAAATATTAAGGATGCAACCCACATACACGAAACTAAAAAAGAGAATGTGAGTTGCATCCTTAAGATTTTTTCAGAATAGGATTTTTTTTATTGTTAGTTGGGCTTCTTGTCGCCACAATGTAGCATTCTCAGCATAAAAAAAAAAATTTAAGAAATGAATCGTGAAGAAATTGCAGTGATCAACGCTTTATTAACAACAAATAAAAGCCACTGTCCACTTTGCTGACCAAGCTCATTTGAGAACACATGGCTCATTTTTAACTCTTTTGTATGGACACCGTCGAATGCGCATAGAATCAGTGCCAAGCTAAGAAACTGGGGTCACATTTGTGCTTTCCCAGGCTTAGGCACCACGTGTGCTGCTTTTGAGGATATTGATTTTTTAAGATAAAACTAGTTTAAAATATAATATCCCAACTTTTAGAACATATCATTAACAAGCTTCTTTCTGTAAGCGTGTTCCCGAACTGTCTTAAGGTTGGTAAAATAGTTCCTGTTTTTAAGAAGGGCAATAAGACTTCTGTCTAGAATTACAGGCCAAATTATATCCAAAATTTTCTTGGTAAGAAAGACTATTTCACATTAGATTGATGTGTTGCTTGAAAAAAGTTCACTTTTTGTATCTACAAATTCTATTTTGTCCAGGCTATTGAACTGAGCTGGCACTAATTGCATTAACTGAGGAAATAAACAAGCTATTGACAGAGGACTGCTTGTGGGATCTGTTTTTATCGGTTTGACAAAGGCTTTTGACACGGTAATCAGTCTCAAATGGCACATGTTAACAGCCATCTTTCATCACCCAAGTTCATTAATGTAGGTGTGCCACAGGAATCAAATTTAGGTCCGTTTTTTTATGTTTATTAATGACCTACCTACCATTCTTACTAGGACTAAATGCATGCTATACGCTGAAGACACAACCATCTTTACATCGTGACTGACTTCAACACAGATTTTCATAACATACCTTTATATAAGGTGCCAGGGCAATCAGCTGCAAATCAATGCTACTAAAACCATCTTCATAGTGTTGTATTCCCCGCGAATTTTACTTGACATACCACGTTACCTTCACGTCAGAAATAATGGATGAATGGAAGATTTTTATTTGTTGTCCTAAGAAACCCGACTAGCGTGCAGTGGGCTTCTTCCTCGTTGGGACAGGCAGCCTAAGCCCGACCGCCACATCCTGGGCTCTCTGGATGGCCCAAAGCTGATCGCCCTTGTTGGGACTTTTGATAGCGAAGCACCCCTTGGCTTGGTTGGCCTGATTACTGCCCAGTAACGAGGGGCATCGCCAGAGCACATGCTCTAAGTTAGCTACTTCCTTACAACGAGGGCACGAGCTGGTAGTGTAAGTGTCGGGGGGGGGGGGGGGAAGCTTATGGAAGAAGGCTAGATGTTGGCCATGCAGCTGTTTGTAAGAGTAAGTATTATCAGACCTTCCTGTTTAGGTAGAAGTGCTGCGTTAGCTAATTGTATGTCGGGGGCTGATCTCGATTGTACAACGTCGTGGGGTGGGGAGAACCACCGTGGGTGCGAAACATCATACCTTGTGCCTTGGAGTGGAGCAGCTCGTTGAGGCCTCATAAACATTTCTCGTGAAGTGCCTTTTCTTGGTGTCATATTAGATACTGAGCTGAAATTTCATAACCATGCCACTTCATTCGTTAAAAATATTGCATTTGGAAATGTTATCATCGACTGTAACAACTACAAAACCAAACGGTTGACTTTACTCGTCCTGTAGCACATTGTTTCGAAAGCTTAACATACTGTCATTAAGACGATTTTGTCACGCATGTCATTGCATGCATTGATCATTATCACTTAACGAATACCAATACTAGCCGGTTTTCCCAGAGCAATTTTCTTTTATCGGACATAAGGACAAACTACGGCAAGTTTATAACCCTCTTTACAAGCACATTTGCCCTTCACATTAAAATAATCGCACAACATCAGTGATGGAACTATGGCTCCAATTGCTCCAATCTGCTCCAAAAGAGAAATGCTGCTCCATGCTGATCCATGCTCCTTTGAAGTGCAATATTAGTAACTCCTCCAAACCTGCTCCGAAATCACCTTGGAGAAGCTAAAAACATTGAAGTTAAAGCATGTGACCCTGCCTAAATGAAAACTAAAACAACCTTCATCTGGTATACAACTTGTATAGTAGTTGTCATAGGTCGGCAAAGAGTGGAACTCGCGCACCCACTTAAGAATTATATGTTCTGCTTTGGACTTACTCGGACCCAGCAAAATTTTCCTAAAAATAACTCGCTCAAACTGAGAATCCCCGAAATATTACTGACTCGGAACCACTCATATTCAAACTCGCAGCTTGATCAGAGTCCGAGTCGACTCATCAGTGAGTTTGGCGACCTATGGTAGCTGTTTACTGACATATTGACAATGCTACACATACTGGCATTTCCTCTCTCTATATGTAGTGTGAGACGACATCAGGTATGAAGGAGCAATCATTGTATTTTCAACACATATGCATGAGCCAGCAACCGAACACACAGCGAAAGACTACAATGATGATGATCACGATGGTTTGTATGTGCAAGTGAAGATAATAAACTACACAGTCAGCACTCGCACTATTTCCCCCCTACGCGAAAGCGGTCAGCAAGACGGCCATTTAGTAAAGGTACGAGCACCGGATATAAGGCTTCGGGCGAGACACATGGACGATTTCAGTCCCGCGACGACGACGATTAGAAGCCAAAGCAACCGGAGCGACGCAATAATTCACAGCTGATGTGCGATCAAGCACGGTGTAAGGACCCAGGTATGTGAACGAATTTTTCACAGAGGCCATGTGTGCGAACAAGTGTCCAGAGGAGCTTTTTGTCACCTGGGTAGAATGACATTACTCGACTTTTCACTGGACTTTTCATTACTCGACGATTCAGGCCGAACGAACTTTTCGCTGGGCCTGAATGGTAGAGGTGTTGTGCGGGCGATTGTGCGGCAGTGGTTGACGCGGGCAGCGAATTCTTCTAGATGAGATGCAGATGGGACAGAGGACGTGGACAAAAAGCTGGTGTCTAGAACAAAAAATGCTGCACGACTATACACAATAAAAAAAAAAGGGCTGTAACATTTAGTGCGTTGAATGGCAGTGTTATAGGCAAACGGGACGAAAGGTAATATTGTGTCCCAGTTCTTGTGACAGGGCTGGACATATATAGAGATCATGTCTAACAAAGTTCTATGAAAATGCTCAGCGAGACCATTTGTTGGCAGATGATGTGCAGAGGTGGTCCTACGGATAGTGTCAGAGGCCTGTAGGACTTCAGAGAGCACATGAGAAAGAATGTCTTGCCACAGACAGTCGGGAGAACACGAGGGGCGCCATGGCACAAGATAACTGCACGCAGAACAAAGTCGGCCACTTCGGAAGCAGGGCCAGAAAGAAGAGCTGCTTTCTCAAGGAACAGGAAGTTTTTGGAAGTACATACTTGGAAACACTAGTCGAGAGGCCAGGCCAGAAACAGCGAGTCTTAATGCGATCGTAGGTTTCATGAAAACCCAGGTGGCCAGCTTGGAGTCCAAAACTTGGGGTGGAAGTGAACGAGGTATGACCGGCACCCATTGGCTACCGAGAGGATAGTAAATTTGCCGAAGTAACGCCCCATCATGAAGTTTAGAATGTGTGAGTTGTCGTCGTAAGCGGCTGTTGGGAGCACGGGACAAGCCGGTGAGCCCATCAATGATTGTACGGTAGTATGTTTCTACATGTTGCACCGAGATGAGGTCTACGGATCAAAGGAGGTCATCCGGTGCAGTGAACTCGATAGGACTAAGACTGGTCATCGGTGTGGTCTTATGGCTGGGAGGTGCTGTGCAGCAGGTAGATGTGTCATGATTTTTCAACAGCGCACAGTGTGACAAAACGTCGGCATCTTGGTGTTTTTGACTCGACCGGTATGTGACACTGTAGTCATACTCCTGCAGTCGGAGCACCCAACGACAGAGGTGTCCCGACAAGTTCTTTAAGGAGGACAACCAACAGAGCGCATCATGATCTGTGACAATCGTGAAGTGGCGGCTTTAAAAATAAGGGTGAAATTTTTGCAAGGACCACATAATAGCCAGACATCCTTGTTCAGGGATGTGTAATTCCGTTCTGCTAGAGAGAGAGTACGGCTCGCTTAAGCCACGACTTGCTCTTGCGAAGCCTGGTAACACTGCAGCAGGACAGGGCTTATTCCATGCTCACTTGCGTCAGTGCGTAATATAGTAGGGGCTGTGGGATCTAAATGGCGAAGAACTGGACTTGAAGTGAAGCATCGCTCCAAGGTCTGGAAAGCAGCTTCACAGTCATCTGTCCAAATAAAGGATGCACTTGTGGTCAGGAGTTTGGGAAGAGGAGCCGCCTTAGTGGTGAAATCACGGACAAACCGGCGAAAGTAAGAGGCTAAGCCGAGGAACCTGCGAAGATCTTTTAGTGTGGTGGGCTTACGAAAGTGCAACACAGCGGCCACTTTGTCGGGATGAGGTTCGATGCCAAGCTTCCTGATAATGTGGCCTAACACTTTGATGCTGTGGCTCGCAAACCGACACCTGTCGGTATTTAACTAGAGACCAGCTTTGGTGGGTAGACATGTGAGCACCTCGTCTTGACGTTCTAGGTGTTTCGAGAAGCTGGATGAAAAGATGATGATGTCGTGCAGGTAACAAAGACAGGTCTTCTATTTTAGGCCCCGCAGCACCGTATCGATAATTAGCTCAAATGTGGCTGGGGCATTGTAGAGCCCAAAAGGCATCACGTCGAATTCAAAGAGGCTATCAGGAGTAGCAAACACTGTCTTCTCTTTATCAGGCTCATGCATCGAGATCTGCCAATAGCCAGATCCTAGGTCAAGGTTTGAAAGTATTCTGCACCCTGTAAGGTGTCAAAGGCATCGTCAATCCAAGGTATAGGATATACATTCTTCCGGGCAATTTTGTTTAGTGCCCTGTAATCAAAGCAAAATCGCACTGATCCATCCTTTTTCTTAACTAGGACAACAGGAGAAGACCAAGGGCTTGCTGAAGGCCTTATAACGTTGCATGGGAGCATGTCATTGCCTTGTTCCTCGATAACCTTGTGTTCTGAAGACGACACACGGTAAGGGCGACAGTGAATGATGCGAGACCCGTCTGTGGCGATGCAATTGGAGGCCGCCGTAGTTTGTCCCAAGCAATCCGAACAAACGTCAAAAGAAGTCTGGTGTTTTGTTAAAATGGCCATTAAGTCCTTAGTCTGTATTCGAATAAGATATGGACTCAAAGTGGCTTTAAGTGCATTAGATGAGCATCCTGGTGTCGTACATTTAGTGACTGATGACGGAGACGGTACAGTGACGACGTATACTGGTGCTATGTCGATAAGACTGGCAACAGCGGACCCCTCTCGCTGTAGTAGTGGCTCTGTTGTCTTATTGTAAATGGTAAGAGAGGCATGACCACGCGAAAACCGCACTAAACAAGCGATGGGGATTCCTCGGAAAATGCAGCACTGATCAGGGACAACCACTGCATCACCGTCGATGGTATTGCTTGACCTTGTGATGTTATAGGGGCAGGACTGCTCCAGAAAGAATCAGACAGCACGCCAGTGCACAAACACACGTCCAACTTCTATTGTACCCTTCACACATGGACAACCCACACATTACGAAGTTCCTAACACAAACCCACGCGGCTAAACTAAATGAAGAAGTAGAACGTTCGGCCTACAGTTCAGGTCGTCGGGGTGTAGACTGGGCCGTCGTTGATGCCCCGTCGGCAACATTCAGTGGCGAAGTCGACGTTGGGCGGCGTCGTCACCTGCAGTGACGAAGTCGGGAGACGCAGGGTCGCCGCGTCGAACTCCAGTGGCTCAGCGCCACGGTTGACGAACTGGAGCCGTCGACTCACGTGTTCCGGCGGCAGGGAGTTGTGCCCTTGAGCACCTGTAGTCCGCCTCGGAAACCCACGCCAGCCCTCCTGGAACAGCGGCGCAAGGGCAGGTTCAGGCACCCGGCGCCAGCTCTCCACGACCAGCGGGACAAGGACAGGTTCAGGAACCAGGCGCCAGCTCTCCTAGACCGGTCGTCTAGCGGAGGCTGAGCTGTCCACTCGGCTAGTACGAGTGTCGCGACGTGGCCTGGGTCGTACCTATGGGCCAGACGCCCAACGAGGTAGTCCTGCCTCGAACGACGTACCTCGCGCACTGCCGAAGGCACGGGTCACCCACGCTCGAGGCCGCGCCTCACGAGCTCTCGTCTTCTTCGTAGGCACCGCCCGGCACATACACGCACACATCACATCCTCTTCGCCACCGCACGGCACACTATTGTCGTTTTTTTAGTTTCTGTTTCGCGCCCGCGCAGCACATATTATGACATCACCCCCTTTTCCGAGAAAGTTGTTTGCAACTATTCTACTACAAGGGCGCGGGGCGAACGAATGGTCACTGCACTGCACGGTCACTGCACGGTCCCTGCACTGCACTGCATTGTCTTAGGGGTCGCATGTACATAGTAGCAGAATGTTCACAGAAGGCTGCTTACAGTTCGGTTGGAAAACTACCGTACAAGTAGGGTTGCTATGTCGCAACTAGGAGTCAACTATTCACGACTGAGGGCTAGTAGTATTAAGAACCACGTTGCTACCTAAACGGCAGTTATGCGCGACTCAAGTAGTCGGCTCCAACATTGTCACAACCTTTGATGTAATGAACTGTGAATGAGTACTCCTGCATAAGGAGTCTCCACCTCAACACTCTGTTGTTCACGTGTTTGGCGGAATTTAAATACTGTAATGGTTGGTGGTCTGACTGAATGACAAAAGGTTTGCCATAGAGGTAAATATGAAATTTTTGCACTGCCCAAACAAGTGCAAGGCATTCCCGTTCTATTGTTGAATAGTGGGTTTCTCGGGGCAATAAATTACGACTTGCGTAAGCAACTGGATGCAGCACCTGGCCCTTTCCCATCTGGAGCAATACTGCGCCCAGGCTTGTATTGGAGGCATCCGTACGAAGAACGAACTCCTTCGAGAGGTCGGGAGCGAGGAGGATGGGAGCATCACCGAGCTTCTTCTTGAGGGCCGTAAACGCTTCCTCTTGATGTGCGCCCCATGAAACAGTGTGGCTTTGTCCCTTTCTTGTACGGTCCGTCAGCGGCTTGGTCAGTTCGGCGTAGTTCGGTATAAACTTCCTGTAATAGCCGGTCAAGCCAAGAAACGACTGCACTGCTTTCTTGGTTGTAGGTCGTTTTGCGGCAAGAATCTTGTCTAGCGTTTTGAGAAGCGGTTCAACTGTAGTCTCCCCGATTCGATGTCCCAAGAAGGATATGCTTCGCTCTCCTATCTCACATTTACTTGGTTTTATGGTGAGGTGAGCTTGGTTAATTCGTTCAAAAACTTGTCTGAGGGTGTCGATGTGCTCTTGCCAAGTATCGGTCGCAATGATGACATCGTCGAAATAATGGTGAACGTTGTCAACCCCACCCAGTACTGATCTCATAAGGCGCGCGAATACTGCTGGCACCGTTTTAATGCCAAAAGGCATGTAGAGGAAGTGATAGAGCCCAGACATGCTGGAGAAAGCAGTTTTTTCACGACTGTTTGGATCCATCGGTACTTGCCAGTATCCTTTCGTGAAATCAAATTTGGAGAAAAACTGCTTTTGTCCAACAAGTGCAAGAACTACATCGATGCGTGGTATTGGCTCGCAGTCGGGGACCAGAATCTTGTTCAATTCTCTGAAGTCTATGCACAACCTAATCGTGTTGTCCGGTTTCTTCACCACGACAATGGGAGCGTGGTACGGCGACTGAGACCGCTCAATAATACCGAGTTTCAGCATCTCTTGCACTTCCTTTTCTACTCTTTCTTGCAAGGCAAGGGGGATGGGGTACTGCGGAACATGCACAGGCTTATTGGAGGTCAGACGTAGCGAACACTCCACGAGTGCTGTTTTCCCTGGTAAGTCAGAAAAAATGTCCGCATACTCTTGAAAAAGTGCTTGCACATTCTGAACTTGTTCAGCAGTGAGGTGTGGTGATAGCTTGACATCCGTGCTGAACTGCGTGCGATACAAGCTCAATATGGGCATTTGTTTGACTTCGTCTTCTTCTTCGGGGAGATTTTCGTGGAGCTCTGCAACAACTGACACCTGTTGTGGTTCCGTCACTTCGCGCTCTTTGTATTTTTTGAGCATGTTGATATGAAAAATCTAGTTTTTCCCAAACACATCGATGACGTAGTCCACATCACTTTTCCGTTCGATGACTTGGAACGGCCCTTTCCACTGCATTAACAGCTTGTTGGAGTCAGTCGGGAGCAGAATTAAAACCTTGTTGCCTGGGCATAATTTTCTAGGGCGACTTTTCCTGTCATAATAGGTTTTCTGCTTCACACGAGCCTTCTCCAGCTGTTCATGGGCTATCTTGCAAGTCTCCTCTAGGCGATTGCGCAAATCAAAGACGTAGGTGTAAGTCGTCCGCGTTTCTGCGTCTAGCCCCTCATTTGTCCACAGTTCTCTCAGCACGGTTAGCGGTCCTCGGACGTGGCGGCCGTAAATGAGCTGAAACGGAGAGAACCCGAGGCTTGTCTGTGGAACTTCCCTATATGCAAAGAGTAGCGGAGCTAGGTACCTGTCCCAAGATCGAGGTCTCTCTTGGCACATTCTCTTTAGCATTGTCTTCAGGGTGCCATTAAATTTCTCCACGAGACCGTTTGCCATCGCATGATATGGGGTTGTCTTTAGCATCTTCACGGAGAGAAGCCTGCTAACCTCGTTCATTAATTCTGAGGTAAAACTTGCCCCTTGGTCGGTGACGATTTCCTTTGGCAAGCCGATGCGGGAAAAAATCTCGATGAGTGCTTCCGCAATGTGAACTGCATCGATTGCGGGCAATGCTACAGCGTCATGGTAGCGAGTTGCAAAATCGATAAGTGTCAGAACATATCGGTTCCCACGGTCCGATCTTGGTGAAAATGGGCCGATTAAATCAACCGCGACCCTTTCAAAAGGTGTCCGGATAAGAGGCATGTTGCCTAGTGGTGCGACTCCAACTTTTCCTTTAGGGGTAGTTCTCTGGCACTTGTCGCAAGACTTGACAAAGCGCTTTACGTCTCCGTTCAGGTCAGGCCAATAAAATTCTTCTAGGACACGATCAGTAGTTCTTTTGATGCCTTGGTGTCCCGCCATGATACTGCCATGAGCAATGTCCAGTATGCCTACCCGGAACGCTTTCGGAGTGACCAGCTGTTTAAACGTCCTGCCAGTGGCAAGGCGGTAGCGTCGATAAAGCAATCCTTTATCTTCGATGAAATCGTAACAGTGGCCCTTTCCCGATTTGAACTCTTTATTCACTTTAGCAAAGACAGCTTTGAGTGTCGGGTCATTTCGCTGTTCCTCGGCGAGTTGGGCTCTGGTAACGTCAGGTAAGAGCGTTGTTGACGCGTACAAAGGCCTGATATTTTCTTGACCTTGTTGATTGGCTTTGGTTTTTGCCACGCTTGAAGAAGCAGATCTTGAGGTGACAGGTGACTTGGTCGGGTGTGCTTGCGCAGGTAACTCATCCACCTGGGTATGAGTCGCCTGCTTCCAGTCAGAATCTGGATCGTATGGTCCTCTGACGCCTGGAAGATTTCCCAGCACAAGGTCATAGAGGGGTTGATCCATACAAGCCACTTTCAGCATCCCTGTGAAGTACGGCGTGTTGACTTGTACAATAGCTTCCGGGAGATGGCTAGTTGACCTGTCTAGGAGAACGACACTGATTTTCTTGCCTGTCAGGCACACATCAGGAACGAGCTCCCGTCGGACGATTGCCGCGTTGCATCCCGTATCGCGTAAGACTCGAACCTCTCTTCCTAGCAGCAGACCTTCGACCACTGGCATCCCGTCGGCCAGGAAACGTATTGTACCCTGCACGTTCTTGTCGTCGTGGTGACTTGAGCAAGGAATCTTCCCTCCTGGACGCTTGGCTGTTTTTCTAGCACCAGCCCGGGCAGAGTCAGGTTCGCTAAATGCGCACGAAGAACTCGGTTTGTTGTTCCCATGCTGGTTTCGGCAAGTTTCTGTGACATGTCCCGTTTTACCGCACGACTTGCATTTCAGCATCTGCTTAGGGGGATTGCGGCAGTCAGGAGCCAAATGTCCGAAACGATGACACAGGATACACTTGAGTTGCGGTTTCCGCGACGCTTCGGTAGGCTTTCCACTGGATTCTTTCGCGGGGTCAGGACCTTTTCCTATATTAGTCAAATTCTGCGCCTCAAGGAAGCGATCCGTCAAATTAGCGAGTTCATCTAGTGACTTGCACTCTCGCTCTTTTAAGAAAACAACCAGCTTTGGATGGCAACAACGCAAGAATTGCTCAGAGATTACGTGATCCCTTAGACCTTCATAGGTTTGGGATACGTTTGCCATGTCTATCCAATGGTCGAAATAACTGGTAATTCTTGCTGCTAACTGTCGTCCAGTTTCACCATCTGCTGCTCGTGCTTTCCGAAACTTATCTTGGTAGCCTTGAGCCGTAAACTGAAATCTCTGCAGTAGCGCTTTCTTTACTTTTTGGTAGTCCAGCGAATCAGCGGCAGTCATTCGGCCTATCACGGTTAACGCGTCACCCGTTAGGCACAGGCTAACAGCGAGACCCCATTTTTCTTGCGGCCAATCCTGTCCTGTGGCTACGCGCTCGAATCGCTGCAGATACGCGTGCAGATCATCGCGTTTCTCGTCAAATACAGGCAGTAACTTCTGCGGATTGAGGGGTGAGGAGGTGCTGGGCGCAGTCAAAGCGTCATTAGCTGCTACAGGCATATTCTGAGCTCCTTCCTGAAGCTTTAGCTTAAGCTGCAGAATTTCACGCTGCCTCTCGTCAGCTTCTTTGGCTGCCTCTCGCTCTGCAGCTCTCTCATCCCTTAGCTTAGCCTGTTGGGCCTCAATCCACTTGTTTAGCTCTGCACCCGAGAACCCTAGTTGGAGCCCTATAGCGGCGAGTTTTTCCAAGTCCATGGTGCAGTCTGAACGTGTGTCTGCCTCGAGCGAAACTATCTTTTTTCCCTGGTTTAACGAGCGGATCCTGGCAGGCTCGCCAGTTTGTGATGTTATAGGGGCAGGACTGCTCCAGAAAGAATCGGACAGCACGCCAGTGCACAAACACACGTCCAACTTCTATTGTACCCTTCACACATGGACAACCCACACATTACGAAGTTCCTAACACAAACCCACGCGGCTAAACTAAATGAAGAAGTAGAACGTTCGGCCTACAGTTCAGGTCGTCGGGGTAGTAGACTGGGCCGTCGTTGATGCCCCGTCGGCAACATTCAGTGGCGAAGTCGACGTTGGGCGGCGTCGTCACCTGCAGTGACGAAGTCGGGAGACGCAGGGTCGCCGCGTCGAACTCTAGTGGCTCAGCGCCACGGTCGACGAACTGGAGCCGACGACTCACGTGTTCCGGCGGCAGGGAGTTGTGCCCTTGAGCACCTGTAGTCCGCCTCGGAAACCCACGCCAGCCCTCCTGGAACAGCGGCGCAAGGGCAGGTTCAGGCACCCGGCGCCAGCTCTCCACGACCAGCGGGACAAGGACAGGTTCAGGAACCAGGCGCCAGCTCTCCTAGACCGGTCGTCTAGCGGAGGCTGAGCTGTCCACTCGGCTAGTACGAGTGTCGCGACGTGGCCTGGGTCGTACCTATGGGCCAGACGCCCAACGAGGTAGTCCTGCCTCGAACGACGTACCTCGCGCACTGCCGAAGGCACGGGTCACCCACGCTCGAGGCCGCGCCTCACGAGCTCTCGTCTTCCTCGTAGGCACCGCCCGGCACATACACGCACACATCACATCCTCTTCGCCACCGCACGGCACACTATTGTCGTTTTTTTAGTTTCTGTTTCGCGCCCGTGCAGCACATATTATGACAGACCTAATGGTGAGGATACGTTCTTGGATGGGGGGCAGTACAAAATCTGCGGCTGCGACAAGGCGAGGCGACGAGAAATCGTACGCGCTAGAATGCTGAGTGTCCGTAGTGTGAATAATGGGCGGACTACACGAAGTGACAGCGGAAGCAGCTGACAGGAAGTCCCAGCCCAATATAATCCAATGAACACGTGAAGAAAGCACAGCCAGTTGTATATGGTGGTGAATTCGGTCGATCAGAACATGAACAGTGCATTAACCAATAGGGTAAATTCGATTGTCATTAGCACCACAAAACACCGGATTAACATATAGATGGAGTTTGCACTTTTCGTAAACGGTGATACAGTTCAATGACCGAACTGGCGGCTCCAGTGTCAACGAGTGCGTCATCCGAAATGCCTTCGACACAAACAGTGAGTAAGTTTTCAGGGCGCGCAGAAAGAATTGGGACATTTCGATGACACGCAGTTTCTCCTCCAAAAACTTCAGCTTCTAGTATTCCGAGTGGCTGTCGAGCGGCATCAGGGCAGAAGGTAAAGGCGAAGTAGTACGGCGAAAGGGTGACGGTGAACGACTGTGTGGTGAGCGGGAAGAACAAGTGTCTCCGTCTAAGAAAGGAGGTGAAGGCGAACGTCGTGACGAGAGAATGCAGGTTCCTGGAATGTAGAGGTTGGATTTCGAGCACGGTCACTCTCATACGAATAACTTGATCATCGATCTTGCTGGTGCAGGCGGCAAAAGTGGAGATATGTCCTCGTATGCCACAGTAGTAGCCAACAGGGCGCGTAGGGCGCCAGGCAGCGAAGTGTGGTTGTAGTGGTGCCTTGGCTGCGATCGCGGCCAAATGGTCGTATATCAGGGCCGCAGGTACAGGTGGAGTTGGTGCAGGAGGCCACGAAGTGACTACAGCATATGTAGGCACATGTAAGGGTGCAGGGGGGGGGGACACGTGCGACGCTTGTCATTGATGCCAATTCATCCTTGATAATTTCCCGAGGGTTAGGAGGGGGCGAGCGGACAGATGAAGTAGGTGCGCTGGCAGGAATATGGCTGTGAAGTTCCTCTTTCACTATGGTGCGAATTAGAATTCGTAGCTCATGCTCGCCAGTAATACGAATGTCACAGGAGGCGTGTGGAAGGCGCATTGAGTACAGTGCGTCCAGGCGCTGGCAGGTGGTATTGATGTTCTGAACTGTTTGTGGGCTCTGCATGACAAGAGCATTAAAGGCGACGGAGTTAATGACTTTCAGTACATGACGAATACGGTCGACCTCCGACACGTCACTTTGGGCACGGCAGCAGAGGGCCAGAACGTCTCCAATGTACGATGTGTACGATTTGGCAGGCCCCTGGATGCGAATAGCGAGCTTCTGCTTCGCTACCTCAGAGCGTCATGCAGAAGTGCCCAATATCTGACGCAGCTGCATCGTGAATGCTGACCAATCAGGAAAGTCGCATTCGTGGTTATAATACCACGTCATAGCGACCTCCTTGAGACAAGAGGGAACATAGCACAGCTTGTGTGCCTCATCTCAGTAAGTGCAAGCACTGGTGCGGTCATAACTGTCCAGCCATACTTCTACGTCCTTACCATGAAGGCCAGAAAACACTGGAGGGTCTCGCTGCAAGGTACTCGCGGTGTGGTGAGGCCCAGCAGGCTGAGCAAGTGCAACGAAGGCGGCAAGGGGTGGTGCGTCGTATTGCGCTATCACTGTTGCCAAGCACAGCCGTCGACCAGACCGGAGCTCCAGGGGTGACCGGTGGAGCACAAGGATGTGGGAATCGTAGCACCTCCACCACTTGTGAGACGACGTCAGGTACGAAGGAGTGACCATTGTATTTTGAACACAGATGCGCGAGCCAGCAACCGAACACCTGGCTAGAGACTACGATGATTTGTATGCGCCGGTGAAGATGACGAACTACACAGTCAGCGCTCACAATATATATATATGAGATCTAACAGACAGTAATGGCAAGGAATGTACAAGGGAAGTTATTAGAACCAATGGAACGTAAATAAGAAAGAAAAGTGGATGAAAAAATAACCAGCCGTGAGCAGGAATCGAACCTACAACCTTCGAATAACGCGTTCGATGCTCTAGCCACTGAGCTACCACAGCGGCCTTCCCTCCATCCACTTTTTTGGGTTTATATGTGAATTGAGAAGTAGGAGTGACAGTCAGCGCCATCAATAAGCCAAGCGACGAGTGTGAAAACACTCTTTTATGCGCATGTTTGCTACGGACACTCTGCAGTCACCCATACCGATGAGAAAATCATCATCATCATTGTCACCAGCTTTTTTTTTTATTTCTTTTGTTAACAATAGTGGTGGCAGCTGCTTAAGTGTGCTGAGTGAATAGTTTTAGACAATTTAAATGTTTCACAAATCCATGTGAGCACTTTTTGAATGCACGTAATGTTACGGGAGTAGACTGGGCATTCTCGTTTCAAACATTTCGTAAATGAGGGACTGCAGTAATCTATGTTTCGTACTTGAATGCACGTAATGTTACGGGAGTAGACTGGGCATTCTCGTTTCAAACATTTCGTAAATGAGGGACTGCAGTAATCTATGTTTCGTACTCCCGAGTTAAGAAATGCATAGACTCGTATGGGTATTCACCGGTGCTCCGAATCGTTGCATTGGGCTCGTTAAGCTAGCACGCTCCGAACTCTGAAAAAGCACACCCGAGTGCGCTCGGGTGCAGCACCTGCAGCGGAGTGGTTCAGAGCTTAACTTAACCGCAATTTCAGCCGACTGCCTTTGGGGGCCCGACAGCGTGGTGGCGGCAGTGTGGCCGTTTGGCGGCAGTAAGAACGAGTGGGGGAAAAAAGCCGGAAGCACGTTATTGTGGTTTTTCCGGTAGTCACACTAGGCGCACGCTCTCGTGCACCGTCTCAGTCGGAGAGCTTAGAGCGTGCTCCGTTATTACGCATTGGAAGTCTCTTTTTAACCGTTAAGTTTACAGGAGTGCACTCCGCTGGCTGTACATTAACGATATCTGCAAAATTACAGAACACTGTACGTTCACTATTTAGTTCGATGTGGTACATGGGCAGCATGTAAGCCATTGCTCGTGATGGTCCAAAAATGGGGCTCTTAGTAATTAGGTTTACAATATAGCCTTTTCAGTGCCTTTGTGATGTCAAGTGCACCTGTTCAGGTACATTCTAGACCACCTTAATTGATGCTCCTATCTGTTGCAGTGATCCTAACTGGTGGAAGGGCTCCAACCACCGAGGAGAGGGCCTTTTTCCCGCAAACTTTGTCACTGCAGACCTTGAAGAAGGTGGGCCTCTTTTCACTTTAGGCCATTCTGGGCATGACCGCCCATTGGTATCTGTGTAGCATTACGGCATTTTTAAAGAAATTGTAGCTGTTAAATGGCTGCATTGAAAAGAGGATTTATGGCAAAACCTTGTAGATTTTGGTGTTTTTCTTTGTTGGTTTTCACTTTGTCATCTTGTGCTGCAGTTTCCTAAGCAGTACTGGTTGGTTTCGTGCACTGCCAAATCTGAATGCAGACAAATAGCTACCGGCCCTCTTCCACCTGGGTTTTTAAACACATTAACTTTTTAAATACCTTGAAGATTTTCAGACAGGGTGGCTCTGACCACATGTCTGAATGTTGCCAAACACCATACAACGAGGAATAGGTAATTTGCAGTGTTGTCAAAAAAATATCAGAAATGACTTGCTCTGTCACAATGTCATCACCAGCTATGTAGGAAGCCAACAGATATTGGTCAATATTGTGATCACGTTTGGGAAGATAAGTAATACTTTTACAGTCAAGCCCATTTATAACGAACTCGAAAGTGTCATTATAAGCAGTAGAAAGAAAGTGTCATTATATCAGTAGTTCGTTGTTCAGTTAAACTCCTTTATAAGAGACATGCTCCGTGCAGCAATTCTTGTTTTTTATATGACATGTCTCTTATAAGCAGGGTACCACGTATGCATTTTCTTATCAACTTGTATTTTACTGTAGGCACACTCGTCTCTTTTATACCCTTTCTCTTATATCAGTGTCTCTTATAAAGGGGCTCGACTGTATATGGATTCTCTCATAAGAATGTGCACTTAATGACTGAATAGTTTTTTTTTCTACGACTATTCTTAATAAAGAGTGCTGACAACTCTGGTGACAAATTGGGCCTTTTGCATATGTCAAGCGACGCTCGCTGTGTACTCACGAGGGAATTAAACCACATTCGTAATGAACTGGCGCTGTTCCCTTGAAGCGCGTCACTGCCATGTGGAAACAATCATCCCTGGCTAGTTGTGTGCAGCATGTCGCTTACCCGGCTCTCACACTCGGCTACCGGGCCATGTGCACTCTTAAATGTATACATGCATTTGTGTGTTCTTGATGCATGCTTCACTCCAGATTCACTCACGTGCAGCGAGTAGCTTGTTAGTTCAACACGATGAATACATGCATTTTGCAAGCAATGTGCATGCGGCCTTGCACAACACGGTGGCAGCGAACTTGTGGAAATACTGGACCTGTTTCTGCCCCATCTCTCAGCATGGTTTTAACATGCGCTGCCAAGTACATGCGCTGTATTCATAGCCATCTGATAACTGCAGATGGCTATGATAAGGTTGTTGGCGATGAGTCGAAACGGCATGTACACTGCTTCGTACTACTTTGCCTTAGTTCTTTTTTGAGGCTTATTCGTTGAAGCACCGCTGAAACAGTGCAGAAGTCGTTAGCATTGATTGACCATTTTGGGCTATTACCGAAAGATGGAAGACCCTTTATAGCACATTATGACAGAGGAAAGTTGAGCATCGCAACAAACCGAAATCTGGGCGTGGTTCTCGTCCCTGTCCACAACATCTTTGTTGCAAGTAAACTGTCGCGAAGCATGCGGGAGCAAGTGCCTCGCACTTGCTCCCGCATGCGAGGCACTTGCTTTTAATTTTTATCCGCTTCATAAGTGCCATATTTTTATCCAGGCTGTGTTGGAAGTGTTGGTTGTGAAAGTGGGAAGCCGTAAAAAATGTTCACTATTTGTGGTTGCAGTTTCAATGAGTAGCATAGGAAAATCGTAGGTGGACCAAAACATTGTTACAACTGATAGATTGCTATATCTGGGATCGTTTCAAGTGTCTTTGACTGTAGTTTTAAACCTCAATGCAATTGATTTGGTAAAATCTGTAAATAGAAACTTCAATAAATATAAATTCAACTTTTTATGCAAAGCACGGTTGCTAAAGGATTCTGTATTATGCTCAAGTCATGCAAGAATGTTAGAGAAATGTAGTTACAAAAAAAAAAAACTTTAGCTTCAATAAATAAATTACTTTATTCAGCCTAAGTTTGGGACAAAAAAAATTTTTGTGACAAAAGGTAAACATTCTCTTTTTGTTATTTTCTGATGCCTATAGCATCAAGGGGGACAGTAGATTGACATTCATTCCAAAGGCTCTTTAACTGCACTAAGAAGCGTGGACCCTTATGTTTGCTTGCATTGCATAAACATTTTCAGCATTCATATGAACATTTTCTAGTTGTGCACTTTTTCTTTTCAGCTTTTTGAAGGACGTTGCAATAAACTTCTATACACAAGTAAATAAGCCCTCAACATGGCTCATTGAATAACTTTGGTTTTATGACGTGTTGTGCATATTTTTGTTAGTGTTAACTTGTGGAAATATTTTAAAACACGATAGCGTTAAAGAGCCTATTTTACGGAAATTCCGACGTCGTTGGTTGTGAGCGAAAAGTCATCTTATGTAGAACCGAAAAATCAAGAACAAGGCAGAGTGGGGACCGAGCCAGGGTCGTTGAGGTTCGAATGTGGATAAAACCCGTGTAATTGGTGTGCTAAGCGGATGTTCTACCACACGGCCACGTTGTTGCTTGTGAATACAGTGAAAAGAACTTTCTTTGCTTGGAAATTCAGTGAAAGTAGCTTTCATGCTTCATATACACATCCTATATACATGCTTTACTATGCAACATGAAATATTGCAGTAATAATGCATGGCACAAACACCCATTTGCAGCGGCTGTCACAACCTGTCATTAATTTAATGGCCTCGGGGTTTTAACCCGATCACCCACTACAGAAGGGACACACACTACTGAGCCTATTCGCTTAGGGCGACATATAGTGGGTGCATAGCAAGTTCACATTGGTTTCATCCACTAAAAGTACGCACTAAGAATAAAAAATTCTGGCTACGAGTGAGAATAGAACCCAGGCAGTATGCGTAGCACGCAAATGTTCTATTACTCGTTCACGTCTCTGCTTTAAAACACGAATAACTTCCTCTGCTCTCAAAAGCCGCCTTTTATGCATGTAACCCACTACACAGAACTTGCTAAAAATTTCAACCCTTGATTCACAAAGTCTGTTGTACAGTTAGGGGGACCTGTGGGAATGATTGTTACGGTTACTAGCAGATTGTTTCACCAGCACCTGAAGATCTGGTTTAAGGTGGAAGAAAATGCCAAGGGCTCTGCATTTTTCTTTTAGCAATTATATTTATTGGCATTATATATTGTTACGTTTGGAAGAGACCGGTAAAGGCTGAAATGGGCCGTTTATTAGGTCGTGAGGGGCAGCTCAGAAGCGGCCAACTGGTTAGAGATCTTCCTGATCCTTTTCTTCTTTTCTCGCTCCGGGCGACTAGTCCGTTCACCGTATACGCTTCATAGTCTTCGTGCATGTGCGCAACGTTCCTCTCCACGCAGACGAAGGCCGCCGAACGAGTTGGTCGAGTTGTCGTCGCGTGTACGGTTCAAGCGGGCATTATGAATCACTTGAGTTTTGGCAGCTCGTCGACCACTCGTCGTGAGACGACCTATTACATAGTTGACCTCAAGTCTGTTGACAATTACAGAAGGTTCATCGTAAGTGGCCAAAAACTTTTGGCATAATTTGCGCTTGCACGTCGGAGTCCACAACTACACCAGATCACCACGGCGATGAATCACTGGTCGATGGTGAATGTCATAGCGTGCTTTCGCTTTGTCTTGCGATGCCAATGTGTGTAGTCGAGCTATGCGACGCGCCTCTTTGGCGAGGCAGAAAGTCTTGGCGACAGTGACACTGTTGTGATCACAGAAAGGTAAGATTGTGTCGATTGTGCGTCGGGGCAAACATGCATAAAGCAAAAAGAAAGGGCTATGACCTGTAATCTCATGCTTCGTGGTGTTAAACCCGTAAGTAATGAATGGGAGTACGTCATCCCAGTTCTTGTGGTCGCATGAGACATACATAGACAACACATTGATAATGGTGCGGTTGGTACGCACCATCAACCCATTAGTTTAGGTGTGGTATGGTGTCGAGTGACACAGGCGGGATTCACACAAACGGACTAGCTCCTTCATGACATCTGCTGTGACATGTTGTCCATGATCGCTGATAATCAGGCGAGGTGGGCCGTGTCGGAGGATGATGTACTGTAGCAAAAAGGACGAGACTTCAGCGGCAGTTGCGGAGGGGACGGCTGCCATCTCGCAGTAGCGTGTGTGGTAGTCGACGCAAACAATTATCCATCGGTTGCCCTTAGCCGATTTTGGAAAGGGACCCAGAAAGTCAATCCCCACTTGTTCGAAAGGTGCGCTTGGAGTTGGCATCGGCTGCAGAAAACCAGCTGGACCAGTTGATGGACGTTTGTGACGCTGACATTGCATGCAGCTTGCCACATAACTCTCAACGGACTTCTGCATACCAGGCCAATAAAAGCGCTTTTTAGTCCGGTGAAGCGTCCGCACCAAACCTAAATGTCCAGATGTAGGGTCGTCGTGCATGACACTCATAACTGTTCGCAGGCTCTCTGGGACCACTAAAAGGTAACGCGCGCCACTGCTCGAGAAGTTCCTTTTGAACAACAGTCCATCACGCATACAGAAACGGTGTGCAATAGTGGAAGCGGATGCATCAGCGAATAGTGGTGCTAGTTTAGCGTCCTTCTGCTGTTCTGCTCTGAAACTGGGGTAGTCCGGGATCGTAGGCGACACAGACGCTACAAGCTGGTCAAGGTCAGCGGATTCACAGTCCGTTGTGCTAAGTGGCATACGTGAAAGACAGTCCGCGTCAGCATGTCGACGACCACTCTCGTAAGCGACGGTAAAACTGTATTCTTGTAGCCAAGGTGCCAAGTGCGCAAGGGGGCCACAAGGGTCACGAAGGTTGACAAGACAACACAACGAGTGGTGGTCGGTTACGACTGTGACTGGGCATCCATACAGGTAAGACCTAAACCGCTGAATTGCAAATAATACCGCCAGGCATTCTTGTTCCGTAACAGTGTAGTTTTGTTCTGGCCTGCTTAGGGAGCGACTTGTGTATGCGAGGACATGTTCACAGTCGCCGTAATATTGTACTAGGACGGCTCCAATACCTATGCCTCTAGCATCCGTATGAAACTCTGTCGGAGCAGAAGGACTGAAGTGCTTCAGTTGACGGAATGAAGAATCGCACTCCGGAGTCCATTCAAAGAAATTGTCCTTTCGTAAGAGGCATGCGAGAAGACACGCAACATCGGCAAACTTCGGAATAAAGAGCCGGAAGTACGAACAAAGCCTCAGGAAACAACGAAGCTCCTTGACGGAACGCGGCGCATTGAACACCTCAACCGCTGCTGTCTTCTGGGGGTCAGGGCGGGCGCCATCCTCGTCAACGAGATGACCGAGCACCAGCGTCTGACAGTCTTCGAAGTGACATTTCTTCCAGCTTAAAATTGGGCCAGCGTTTCGGATGCAGTTCAAAACAGTGTCCAGACGAGAGTTGTGTTCACTGAACGTGCGGCCAAAGATGACGACGTCGTCGAGGTAGCACATGCAGATGTTCCACATCAAGCCGTGCAGAATGGTGTCCATAAACCTCTCGAGCGTTACTGGTGCATTGCACAGTCCAAATGGCATCACGTTGAATTAAAAGAGCCCATCAGGGGTTACAAAGGCAGTCTTTTCCTTGTCCTCTGGGTGCATCGGAATTTGCCAATAACTGGATCGTAAGTCTACGGAGGAAAAATAAGAGGCCGAATGTAAGCAGTCTATTGCGTCCTCTCTACGGGGCAGCGGGTATACGTCTTTTTTAGTCACGGCATTCAGTTGGCGATAGTCTACGCAAAATCTCCAAGATCCGTCTTTCTTCCTAACAAGGATTACCAGTGCTGCCCATGGACTGGCTGACTCTTGTACCACTCCCTTTTGCATCATTTCCTGCACTTGGTCGTTGATAACTTCTCTTTCTGACGGGGAAACACGATATGGTTTTTGGCGAATCGGACTTGCCGCGCCAGTGTTGATGGTATGGCGCATTCGAGACAGGGGGATAGGGATAACTTTGCCCTTCTGCAGCAAAGTCAAATACCGAAACGTGCTTCAACAGCACATTCATTAAAGTTCGGCGCTAGCTTGAGCTGAGCGACTAGTTATCGTTGCCATAAGCGCCCTGTCCATATTGTGACAACCAGTTCCGTCACGTTCTTCCGGCACGCCTGTGAGCTCGACCACTGATGAGGTCGTGTGTTCTTTGCTGACTGAAGCTAATTTCAAACCATTGAGTAGTGTCACGGGCTCAGAGAAACAGTTTACAGTCCATAGGCCAGTTCGTCCGCCATCGATCGACACCACCAAATGGGGAACCAACACATTCTTCTTCACGCAGTTTATGGGCATTGGTTCTACGCTCGCATCGAAGCTGTGAGAATCCACGCCGCGACAAACAACAGGAACACGTACGGTAGACAAGGCAGGTAAGAACCTATCGCCACAGACACAGCTTAGTTTGGTTGTCCGCTGGAGTTTCCAAAAGTTTTAATGGCATCTGGCCACTCACAAAGACTTTCCATGTGCGACAGTCCACATTGGCACCGCGTTCTTGCAAGAAGTCCATGCCGAGAACGACGTCATGTGTCGACCAAGGAATAATCGCAAACTCTGTCGTTATGATAAGGCCTCCTAAAAATACTTCAGCACTACACACACCAAGAGGGCGCAATGGCTCTCCACTCGCTTCACAGAACGTTGAAGTTTCATACTAGGTAAAAACAACTTTTCGCCCTAACACGTCTTTAAAGGAAGCACTCATCGCGATAATCGTTGCACCTGTGTCCACCAAGGCCTTCACAGACACATAATCCACCAAAACATGCACTTTGTTTTCAAACATACACACAGGAGGTATTTTTGTCAGTAGCACGTTTCCAGCGACCTCACCCCCATTGGCCGCGCTGGCTAGTTTTCCGGTGGCGAAGCGGGCACTTTGCGACGCAGCGGTGAAGGAGAACGATGAGCACGAGGTCGAAGTGGGGGCGTTAAACTCCTCTCAGATGCCGGTAAGTGGCTGCGGAAGGTGCCGAGCTAATAGTTGTCATCAGGTGGTATGTGGGCCGGCCGTTGGACACCATGAGACTGTTTGAAGGGTCGTGAAAAGTCTGATGGTTGGTGACGCCGAGGAGTCACCCGACGGTTGCAAAACCGTGATATGTGGCCTGGCACACCGCATGACTAGCACACCGGCTGAGGTCGAAACGTTGGTCGCTCGTCGATGAATCGAGCATCATCATTTGTTCTTGTGTAACGGATGTACTGGTCGGGTACGACGTAACAAGACGTTGGCTGACGAGGAGACGTGCGCTGAGAGCGTCGGTCATACCGCGACGCGGGAAATCGGTTTGTCATCCTTGACTGTGGGGCTGGGCTGTACTCCACAGTTGCCGCGCTCATCGTCAGTTGCCATGGGTTCAAAGGAGGCACATTCATAGCCTCATGTGGCAGACACAACTCGGGATGGTCAGCTGTCGAACGCGACATTTCTCGTTGGGACAATTCCTCGCGAACAATCTGTCGAATGGTAGAAAAGAGGTCGAGGCCAGGATTCGTGTCCGCACTAACAAACAGTTGTAAGGTTAGCCAGCCGACTAAACCTGGGCACAATTCGACGCATCTTGAGCATTTCAAACGTTCGGCAATGCTGAATGACGTTGGACACAGAACTGAGGCTTTCTTTTCCAATTAGAAAATTATACACGTCCTCAGCAATCCCTTTGAGCAGATGACCAACTTTGTCCTCTTCCGACACGGTAGCGCAGACCACCTTGCACAGCCTTAACACTTCTTCTATGCAAGTGGTGCATGTCTCACCTGGTAGCTGTGCCCGTTGCGACAGTGTTTGCTCAGCCCGCTTCTTTCTAGCAACTGAATCGCCGAAACGCGCCTTGAGCTTTTCAACAAAAAGATCCCACGTCATGAGTGCGTCCTCGTGGTTCTCGTACCATACCAGTGCGGCGTCGGTCAGGGAGAACACTGCGTTGGCTAGCATAGCGGCTGCGTCCCAACCATTGGACTTGCCCACATGTTTCTACTTGGTGAGCCAGTCGTCGACATCTTCTCCGGCTTTTCCTCCGAAGGGCAGTGGAACTCGGTAGTACGGAAGCGGACCAGACGCGTCTGTCTTGGGTACACCTGCTTCTTCGGGCATGTTGAAGTCACGACAGATGGTGGGAAACCGGCAAGTCGACGGCTTCGTTGAAGCTGCGACAGTGATCGTTCCGTAGTTGAAGCGCTTACCCGGGACCTCCACCACTCTGTTACGTTTGAAAAAGACCGGTAGAGGTTGAAAGGGGCCGTTTATTAGGTCGGGAGAGGCAGCTCAGAAGCGGCCGCCTGATTAGGGATCCTCCTGATCCTCTTCTTCCTTTCTCGCTCCGGGCGACAAGTGCGTTTATCGTATATGCTTCGTTGTCTTCGTGCATGTGCGCAACAATATCATTAGTGCATTATTCTTTCACTACTCAGCTTTTAAACACAGAACAAAAGGTTTTAAACACAACTGAAACTAAATAGGGTAAAAAGAAAAAAGTAAGTTGGACATACACATACTATTTAAAACCTCAATATTAAGAACTCTGTTATTTCGAAATCATGCTTAATTCAAAATATTTCTGCAGCCCAGTATTTTGAAATGCAAGTCTGAGCAGATAATTTGAAGCAGCCGATAGCACCAGTCCAGTTAATTTGAAAAACTTTGGTTGTGATGTGCTGATTCCCGATTCTCATTTTGCTGCGAATTCGCCGAAACAACAGCCCTAAGGGAACAGGCTAAGCCCTATATCCGCCATGTATTTTTGGCTAAGTTTATGTACCTGTTTCTCCATAACCATAAGAGCTACAGTAATTATTTTACTATTAATGTGATCATGAACAATTTCTTTTCTAAATGAAGCAGATTTAGCACTGAAAATTATAATGCTGATTTTCTGTTTTTTATTTCAAGTACCTAATTATCACTCGATAAAAGCTATTAGGTGTCGTGTTGAAGAAAAGCACTTCCTCACACAACAATAATCCTGCTTCAACATATTCCCTATTGCATAATCTAAACACTGGCAGAAATCTGTGATTCTAGATACTGTGACTGTTGAGAAAAAGAAACATAAGTACGAAAAAAGCACGTTTTGAGATAATCACATTTGAAGTACAAAATGTGCATTATTTCAAAAGTACAGTCGAATCTCGTCAATTTGAACACTCTTAATTTGAACTTCTGGTAAATTTGAACTCACGATGCGGTGCCGTCAAAGCTATGTGCGTTCCAATGGGCAAAAACGCCCAGTAATTCGAATACGCAAGCATTTGCGACGGTTAATTCGAACATATCGCACTCTGAAAATGCTCTCAGCAACCCACCCGATCCCGCGGCGCCACCTCCGACACGAAGGAAAGGAAAAGGAAAGGAAAGGCTGCGGTGTAATGTTTGCTCTCTCTCAAGTGCCAATCTGCGACACGTCTGTGCCGCGCTTCTCCCTTTTCCATCTCTGCCATGTAAAGACCCTTCTCCTTTCAACGCCGTGCGCGAAGAGAGAGAGGAAAAAAAAGCGGTCGCGGGGTTGAATGAATGTGTGGTTGAAGGAAAGGAAAAAGGCGCTATCTTCTGCAATTGAAGGAAAGGGAAAAAGGCACTATCTTCTGCAGCTCTTGCCCCTTGCGGTAGCACGGCTCTGTGCCTTGAGTGGGTGGAGAGGAATCTTCACGCGACGCTTTCCCCTTTTTCGTCCCTGCCACGTAACCCTTCTCTTTTCGACGACGTGTGCGAAGAGAGCAAAAAAAAAAAAAAAAACACTGCTGCGGAGTGTCGGTTTTCTATCAAATTTCGATCTACTTCTCGCCACACTTATCTAAACTCCTCTTTTCTCATCACCGTGCTGGCCACGCTGTGGCTGTGTAGCGGAGAGGCTCCGCTATGCAGTCGTTGTAGTCGTCTTAAGAGATTGTCGGCGCGCGACATTGGCGCGCGGAACTTCTTTTGCCAGGAGAACGCTGAAGCCGAAGTAGAAATGTTTTGCAAGCTGCGTGCAAAATCGATTGACTCGATGCAAGGCAAACCTGAGCAGGCGTGCATCACCGATTACTTCAATCAATGACGGATGTTCTGTGATTTATGAATAAATGTCTTCTGAAACTTCTTCCTCATGTGTTAGCTCAGTGCACATGCGCCACTGCATGGAATTTATTTAGATTTTTAATTCGAACTTCTTTTTACTTTATCAAATTTTTGGGCCCCTTCGAGCTCGAATTATCGAGATTCGGCTGCACAACGAAATAACACCAAACTGACAAACCCGTTGTATAGGCACCAGCCTTGCCTGGTGAGCCTCATTTGTCGTCTGCTATGCTGCTGTCTCAGCACATTACTGTTGGTGCAGTTCAAGGCTGCATAGGCACTCCACTGTCCAGTGCTCTGGCGAAATTCCAGAATAATTCAGCACATTCACACGGGCTATATTGCGATCGCTAAAAGCATCAAGAGTGTTTACATTGTTGAGTGCCCCAGGAAAACGTTCTTTTGGAGCGTGTTTCCACACGACATTCCAATGACTCGTTATGGTTTCCAGTTTTCCCATTTCTGGATGAGCTAGTTCCAGATAATTTACCTTGGCAGCCTCAATAATAGATGCTGGAAGGCATATTTTGTGAACGAATGGTTCATCAACTGGGCTTTGCTGAATTTACACTGTTTCGACGTGCTTCGACCAAAGACCGTGGAATTGATTGATATCCTTTGATGCCATATGTGGACCGGACAGCTTTTTGCGTGTCCTCCAAGCTGGCTCGATTTATTTTAATGGCCTTACTATAATAGGTTTGGTGTTTGCATATGAGAACGCCACTGAGATGTCTTCGACCAGATATCGAATTCCCGACAGAAAGCTTGATGTCTCGGCTTTTTTTTTTTCACAGGTCTGGGCTCATTCGTTTCTGAATGTGCCAAATGCACGACAGCTTGAAAACTGGCTATGATGCTTGAACTGCAAAGAATTTCTTGTTACGTAAAAATGGGGGCATAGCTGGCCCTTGCACAAGTTATGAAACATCTCGTTTTTAGAGAGAAAAAATCGCATATTAGACAAATGAATGACTAATTCTAGTTCAGAAGAGGCTGCAGATTTCAAGTAAGAAAAAGTTTTTTTTTTCAGTATTTTTGCTTACCCTGTCCCTTAAGAGCCACAAGGCAGTGTAGCATAGCGATACTAATAATTGGCAGCTGAAGCAAAAAAAAGGGAAGAAAAGGTAAAAAAAAAGAAAGCTTGTGATCAGGTGAATGTGCACCTGTGAAAACAAAACATGTTTCACTGCAGCACAGTGGTGACGTGTGGGCAGCATGTAGCATGTATTATTTACTCATTTTTCGGGGCAATAAAAAGACTTTATTAAGGGCAGCTATGGAACTTGCTATGTATACGGACCTTTGATGGCAGGTTGCTCTTGCGATCTGCGCACTTGCACTGCTGGCGGAGTTTTTGCCTGCAACACCTTAAGTTCAAAAGCTTCAATGATCCTGTTTGTAGTCATAACACATCTCCAATTTCATCTCACAGGCCATTATAAAATTTTTCATTTCACCAGAAAGAATAAGTGAATTATCGCATTATGATATGCTGTCGCAGAGTGGGGAGAAGTTGACATGCTGCCCCTGTGTCACTACTGTGTTACAGTGCAGATGTCTTGTATTTCACAGGCATGCTATCAGTTGATCACGACACATTTTATTTTTCAGTGATAGCTGCGAGGCCTGCCGTTCCCCGTGTTTAGAGCAAAATTGGGACCAGGTATTGCAAAAGAAAACATGCCCTTTGGAGCTGTTAACTATACGGCACAGTAAACGACCAGCCCTGATTACTTTAAATATTTTCAAGTTCTCTACATTGTGGGAATCTAGAGCGCCCTTCTATCTGGCGCCTCGTTCCCCAGCTGCCGCGCGTGCGCCGACGGCGTAGCCTGGGCGCGCATCAACACCGGCTTCCGCCAAGATGGCTGCCAGGGCGCCTCTTCGTCTGGGCGAATCAACTGTCGGCTCCTTCCCGCGCTGGCATGTCCGGGCACGCTACGCTGGCGCGCTGCGCGGGCCTACGTCACAACGCAGCGCCAATTCCCTTTGGGCCGCGCGGGAAATCCTCCTCTCCTTCGAGCTATGTTGCGCCCGACAATTCGCTCGTCGCGGCAGATGATCTCAGGCCTCCACGAGAGGTTGACGCGCTGCTTAGCAGGCGGCTTCTCGTTCGTGCGTTCGGCTTTAGCCCTTGTGCGGGAGTCATCTCGTCCTAGGCAAGCGTACTTGCTCGGTCTTGCGGAGTACCCTAACGGCCTGCAAGCCTGTGAGTGTCGCACTGTGCTGCATCTTGGGTTAATAAACCCGTTGTTGTTGTTATCCCGCCTCGTGTGTGGTTCCTGCGCCGTGCCGGAGAAATCGACGAACCCGGCCGCAGCGTCTTCGCACGCAGCGGCAGTGGAGGACGTCGCATCCCTACAAGGTTGCGCTTAGTAGGTAAGCCTAGTGCAAACCTATCTCCACATAACTGGCGCCCAACTTGGTTTCGGCATGGCTTCAGAGCAGACCTCTTCAAGGCCCTCGTTCCTGTTTGATCCTGTGGCGACAGACTTGATCTCGTTTGATGCGGACGGCTGCAACAGCACGGGGTACGGCCCTCTCGGCGACCCTCTGTTTTCGGTCACCGGGAGAGATTCCTTTTTTGGGGCCACCTACAGTGATGCGAGTCGCTTGAACGATGACCACAGTCCTAGCCTAGCCAGTAACGGGCTGTATCAGATGTTCGAGACTCGCGCGCTTACGGGCCTGTCCCCGGCGTAGTCTCCGCTCGCTGGCCTTTCCCCCTCAGCAGCATGGTTGACTGCTCAAATCACTGCACCAGTCCTTCCTACAGGGGGCACTCAGGTGTTGGCAGGAACGCGCTTACTGACCCGTCGGGGTCGCGAGTGCAAAGGGTTGACGATGTCGTTCGCAAGCCTGCTCGCTTAACCGACAACGTCGCCTCGTTCACCGACGTTCGCTGGCCTGAGACTCGCGTTGGCGACGTTTTTGATGGGCGTTGGGCACCGTGCTCCGCTGTCGACCCGTTTGCCAGTCGCGTGAGGCCTCAAGCACCAATCGGAGCGCAAGCACTATCCTCCTCCATGCCGTGTACTGGCCCTTCTCTGTCGGACGCGCATGTTGGGGAACAGGCGCGCGCACCTGCTACGGTGGCGCCCGTCTCGAGCAATCATCGCTGCACGCAACTGCGGCGCAGCTCGTAAACGTTCTGTTGGAAGCGGTGCACTCGCAGCCTTGTGCTTTAAAGGGAGACCCCGAGTCCCATCAGCCAAGCGTTCCGAGTAGCTTAAAGGTACCTCTGCCTGAGTACAGTGGTTATTTGGACCGCATCAGTGCCACAGAGTACCTCGAGGCGCTGCACCGCTATCAGCAGGCTACGCGGCTGAGCGACAGCGTTATGCTAGGCTCTGTTCTGCCCGTGTCGCTGACAGCCCAAGCGGCGAGGTGGTACCGGCTCATCAGCCACCAAGCTCGCTCGATGGAGGAGTTTAGGGCGCTCTTTCGTAGCGAATTCCTTCCTCCTGAATACGAGCGCCGCATGCATCGCGAGTTAGAGCTTCGCGCACAGCATCCCGACGAATCTCCTCTCGAGTACGTTCGGGCTTTGCAGGAGCTCTACCTCCTTGCCGATCCTACGGCATCAGACGCCGGGAAGGTGGAGCGAGCCATACGTCAGGTTCATCTAATCTTCGCCACTTACCTTCAGAGCGCCCGTTATCGTGACCTAAACGAGCTGGCATCTGATGCAAAGTGTATTCAGGGCGACATTTCGGCGGGACAAGCCTATCACCTGCCTCCACCAGCGTCCGCGTCTCTCAAGCCTCGTTGCGCGTGGACTGGTCGTGACTCGTCACACTTGGGGTTCCCCGAACAATGAGACGGCCTCTGCCGCGAGAGACCTCCGAGAGGCGGTCTCTGCCGCTCGATGTGTTGGACTGCGCTCTTGACCCATACTCGTATGCCCGGGCGGCCACCGTTGCCCGGCAGCGTAAACAAGAATGGAAACCCCATGCTCCAGTGCACGAGGGGATATCCGATCGCGGAGCCCGCACTGCGGCTAGCGAACGGACACATTGTTGCTTTAAAAGATCGGCGAAATTCCCCCTTGTTGGAGGAAAAGGCGTTGTCTGCTTCCGTTGCCGTGAGCGTGGTCACATCGCGCGTGAAATCAACGTGCCCCAACCGACACAAGGGCCTGCTCGCCCGTCGGGAAATGGGGTGAGCCGTCGGTGAGCTCCCCCTTACCGGCGGCTGCAGCCGTAAGAGAGCACGGGAGTGTAACACAACCTCTGGCACCGATGGTGTGTCGCACTGGACATGACATTCCAGCCACGCCGGCGCCATTCATCGCCCTTACGATCGCTGGTCGAGAGTTTGCGGTGTTGCTGGATAGCGGGGCTTCTATCTCGCTGTTCGGCGAAGAGGTTGGGGCTCATTTGCGCGACTGTTCTGCTCGCATTCGAGTTTGCGACACTGCCTTCCACCTCGCCAGCGGTACCGCCACCTCGTGCGGCGCTGTGCGGTTGGTTTTGCGTTGGGGGAATCGCGCGCGCCGACAGCGCTTTGTGCATCTCCCTAGTCTCTCCGTGCCGGTGATTCTCGGTCGCGACTTTCTCGCACGCACAGGTATCGTAATTGACGTCGCGAGCGGAGGCTACAGGGATGGCGCTTCCGGCGCCCTACGGCCTTTCGCTGCACCTCCCGTGGTCTCGGCTGCCAGTAAGTCGCCGGACGCCACGAGGAGGAAGGAGGAAAGGAGACCAAGTGTTGCCCCTCCAGCCCGCGTCTCTCCCTCCGATGCCAAGACTGGTCCTTTGGCCGGCGCGGCGGAAAACGGTCCTTGCGTACAGCTTTCCCTCGAGCTTAATGCTGCCGCGGTGAACGATGTCTCAGCTATGCCGGTGACCCCCCGCTTAGCAGCAACTCGAATGGCTCGCTGCCGCCTTTGCCAGACAGCTTGTCGAAACGCGAGAAAGCATGCCTGTCGTCGCTGTTGACACGTTTCAGCGATACGTTCACGGAACGCCCGGGTTGCACCTCTCTGGTGAGGCACCGGATCGACACAGGTGACGCACAACCTTGGAAATGCAATCCTAGCTTTGTTAGTGCGACAAAGACGAGAGCAATTGACCAGGCACTGGATGAGTTGATTGAGACCGGAGTTGTCCAACGCTCAAACAGTCCTTGGGGTTCACCAGTGGTAATGGTCTCTAAAAGAGACGGCTCTCACCGGCTCTGTGTGGAGTACCACCAACTGAACGAGGTCAGGAGGAAGGATGCTTATCCTATGCCTAACATTGACTCGATCGTGGCTGCTCTAGGCGGTGCTTGATACTTCAGCATCTAGGATGCTAGCTGCGGTTTCCTACAGGTTCAGATGGAGCAAGCTGACGTGGAGAAAACTGCGTTCACCTCTCACAGAGGTTTGTACGAGTTTACCCGCATGCCGTTTGCCTGTTCTGGAGCTGCAGCTACGTTCCAGAGATTGATAGACTGCGTTCTAGGGGACGCTAAATGGCAACAGGCCATGGCGTACCTCGACGACATCGTCATCTTTTCTCGAATGTTCGAAGAACACCTTCATCACTTGGAGGATGTCCTCGGGAGGTTGCATGCCGCAGAGTTGGACCCGAAGAAAGCTCCAATAGCTGAGACTCGCATCTCACTATTAGGCTTTACCATTCAAAGCGGTCGTGTTCTGCGATGCGAGGAGAAAGTACGTGCCATTCTGAAGTACCCGACGCCGGCAGTCATTCAGGGCCTGAGGCGCTTTTTGGGCATGGTGAACTGCTATCGACAGTTCATTCCAAACTGTGCGGCCCTCCAAGCGCCCTTGACTCCACTCTTGAAAAAGTCGGCACGATGGAGCTGGGGGGCCAGAACAAGAGTGAGCCTTCAAGGCGCTTGCCGAAGCTCTAGTGGCCACAGCCGAGTTAAAGCTGCCCGACCTGAACAGGGAGTTCGTTGTCCAAGTGGACGCGAGCGACCTGAGTCTCGGCGCGGTACTCCTTCAGGAGCACGACGGCATCCTCCGGCCAGTCGCCTTTGCGAGCCGGTCACTTAACGCCGCCGAGCGTAACTATAGCGTCACAGAAAGGGAATGTCTCGCTATAGTTTTTGCTCTCCGGAAGTTCGACTGCTATGTCGACGGCGTGCCATTCGAGGTGGAAACGAACCACATGGCACGCACCTGGCTTAAGCGCTTGCGCGAGCCCTCGAGCCGCCTAGCGCGCTTGGGGTTGACCTTGCAGCGGTACGACTTTGTTGTGCACTACCGGAAAAGGAGTTCAAACGTCGTGACTGACGCTTTGTCGCGTGTCCCCGTTTTGGCGTCCGGCACTTGTGTCCGCCACTCCTGAGAGCAATAGCATCAAGTAGACCCAGGGCCCTCTGGCTCCAAAGGGTCGAAAGGCGCGAACTCCGATGGCGAAGTGATTTTCTAGTCGACAGGCTCGGGTGAGGATGCATACCTGATAGACCCCCTCACGCCCGCCGGTATCGTCTTTAGGAGATGCTCAAGGCACAGCAGGACGATCCGTTTTGTCAAGACATCGTTGACGAGCTCAAAGAGCTGAGCTCCCAAGCGGAGCGGCGCGGTCAAGCCGCTGGGCGCGAACAGAAAGCTGGTATTGCTGTCGGCACCGAGTGCCGTACGCAGGCTGGTATTGCTGCGGGCACGTTAGACTCGTACCTGCTTGATGCCGACTGTATTCTCCTGCGCTGCGTCCCATCTGAAGAAGCTCCCTAGGAGTCTTTCAAGGTGGTGATACCCCGCAGTCTAAGGAAAGCCACCTTAGGTTATTTCCATGACTCGCGGTTGGCCGGACTTTGCGAGTGGCCTTAAGACTTTTCAAAAGTTGTGCCGCTCCACTACCTGGCCTGGCATGAAGCGCGATGCCCTTCACTACGCCCGCTCATGCCGCGTGGGCTAATGCGTGAAGCCTCGCGGGGGCAAGCCTCCCGGGCTCATGTAGCCGCGACCTTGGCAAGTCACGGCCTGTGACATTGTGGGACCTTTCCCAAGAAGCCGGAGAGGCCGTGTTTTTCTCCTGGCTGTCACAGATCACTTCACGAAGTGGGTCGAACTGTTTCCCCTTTGGAAGTTAACGGCACGCGTAAGCTGGGACAAGTTGACCGAGGTCTTTACCCGCTTTGGCTTTCCGGTGGAGTTGATCACGGACAATGCATCCTATTTCTTGGCCAAGGTGTTTGTGGATGCGTGTGCTGCCTTTGGCATTAAGCACCATAAAACAACCACGTATCACCCACAGGCCAACCCGACCGAGCAAATCAACCGAAACCTCAAGCCCTTGCTGACAGCCTTTGCGCAGCAACACAGGGATTGAGATGTCTGTCTCAACTACATAGGCTTCTCTATGCGGTTTACGGTCAGTCGCTCGACAGGGTACACGCCCGCCTTTTTCAACTTTGGGAGAGAGCTGCCTAACCCCATGGACCGCGTCCTACGGGGTGGCGGCGGGGCAAGCGCCGCGTAGGTCAGCCCGTCTGGCTATGCGGCGGAACTGCGCTCACGGATGGACTCGGCCCTCGACCTGGCACATTCCAACCTAGCAAAAGCGTGAGCTGGTCAGAAGGCTCAATATGACCAGTCGCATCGGGATGTCCGTTACAATGTCGGCGATCTCGTCCTCAGGCGCAATCACGTCTTGAGTGACGCCGCCAAAGGCATCTCGGCCTCCCTTTCGGCCAAGTGGTTGGGCTCATACCGAGTGTACACCAAAGTGTCGCCCCTGGTATACAAGCTGGCTGACTCCCAAGGGAGACCAGTCGGCGGTTCAGTTAACGTCTCCGACCTCAAACCTTTCGTTGCCCGCAGCAACGACTTCGGGGAGGGGGAGGCGGTCACCGAACCGCAGGGAAACCGGGATAAGGCTGGTTTCAAACCACGCCACCAGTAACCTGCGAAAACGCACTTAGGCTGATTTTCGGATCTGGCATGTAGCGGGACAATATCGCCTCCATGTAAGGGAGTGGAGATTTATAGCTACCTGGCGAGCTACCTGGCTAACGGCTACCTTGCGAGCTTTCCCCCTGGGAACACCACTACACGTGCTGCGCGCCAAATATCCACCCAGTTCCCAGCGCTCCCGGCTGCTCGAGAGAGAAAAGCCCTTTCTCCGGTGGCTCACTCTCTCACTGGGTATCTTTCGTGTAGTCGGCGGGAGAAGGGAAGCGTGGGCCGTATTGGCTCACGCAACCTTCAATCCGCGAAGTAGGCTCTCTTTAGCGGTCCAGCGTGTCGCGCCTCGGGGGCCGCACCTTCTGTTGCGTTCTGCTTTTACCGACACCCCAGCATTTGTCATGTCCTCCTCGATGGCCCGTTCCTCCAAGAAAAAGCCCGGGAGACCAGCCGCACGCTCGGCCGTTCCGCAGGCGCTGGCCGCGTCCATGCCGCCTCCGTCGAATGCTCCCCCGGCCCCGGCTAACAAGACACCGCATGGTCGTGAAGTCGCTACGTGGACGTTCCAACAAGGCACTGAGAGCCTGGTCGCCTTCGTGTCGACTCGTCGCTGGTCCAAGCAACGCGTAGTCTGGGTGCGGTTAGACCCTGAGTCCGTCCCGCATCCTTTCTGCGGACGCACCCATTCGGACCTGCTCGACGCTTCCAGAGGTTCCTCGATGTCGCCTGTTCCTGAGGCCTCCTACTGCAACGCTTGTGGTGTTTTGCTTGTGCACGAGGCTACCAACCTCCGTTCGAGGGTTCACCGAGTGAAGTCCGGCGGTGCCCCTGCGGTCTTGTCCACTCCGGCGGTGCTGCCTGGCCCAGGCCTTCAACCTGCCCTGTTGACCGACTCCGTTCAGACGGTCGTAGCGGCGCTCGTCAAGGACTCTTCATTCAAGTCGGCCATCGCTGCTGCGGTGTCTGCCGCCCTCCTGCGGCCCCAGTTTCCTGCTGAGACGCTGCTGACCGAAGACACCGGGGCGCCCGATGATTTTGTGGATGGCACGGAGCTGGAGCTCGGTTTTTTCAGTGTTGGTGGATGCTGTTACTACGGCGTCTTTAGGGCAGCCTCGGTTTTGGGAGGGGGGCATGTGGGTATCGAGAGCACCCTCCTATCTGGCACCTCGTTCCCCAGCTGCCGCGCGCGCCAATGGCGTAGCCCGGGCACGCATAAGCACCGATATTCGCCAAGATCGCTGACAGGGCACCTCTTGGTCTGGGCGAGTCAACTGTCGGTTCCTTCGCGCGCTGGCATGTCCGGGCACGCTACACTGGCACCCTGCGTGGGCCTACGTCACAACGCAGCACCTTGGGCCGCGCGGGACATCCTCCTTTCTTTCGAGCTATGTTGCGCCCAACGATTCGCTCGTCGCGGCAGATGCTCTCAAGCCTCCACGAGAGGTTGACGCGCTGCTTAGCAGGCGGCTTCTCGTTTGTACGTTTGACTTCGGCCCTTGTGCGGGAGTCGTCGCGCCCTAGGCAAGCGTACTTGCTCGGTCTTGCGAAGTACCCTATACGGCCTGCAAGCCCGTGAGTGTCGCACTGTGCTGCATCTTGGGTTACTCGTTCTTGTTGTTATCCTGCCTCGTGCGTGGTTTCTGTGCCGTGCCGGAGAAATCGACGAACCCGGCCGCAGCGGCTTCGCACGCAGCGGCAGTGAAGGACGTCGCATCCCTACATGGTATGTATCGTCAATTCAAAGATTTTTCGCAATCCCACTGACTGAGGTTTTACTGTATGCAGTGCTGACATTTAATGTTTTCTTAACGGAATAGCGGATTTTACACATCCTCTGGTTCAACTTTTTCGTGTGCTTATTGCATCACCTGAAGAGGTGGCACCATAAGTGTTTTTTTTTTATTTTTGTTGCACTGGCTATACAGTTGAATCTTCAAATGCAGAGATCGGTGGGGAAAGATTGAGAACTTTTGAGCACCCCTTCATGAGTTAGCATAACCGTATGAACGATATACAGACGACGTTTGATTTTTTCTACCCTCAAGGGATTACAAAAATGTCTGGAAAATTGAGCAGCCTGGAAGAACGAATGCACGCGAAAACGCATCTTTTCTTTACGCTGGTATTTTGGTGGACGGAGGTGGTCACGACAAGAGTACAAGATTTTCTCGCTGCAATGCAGTGTTTACGTGGCTCAAAGAGAGCCGGTCGTAAAAAAGAAAAAAAATCTGTTGTGGGCGGCGCTACCTCATCAGTCAACACTTTGGCCAAAAAAATCACTTATCTTCTCTTGCACAGCGTTCTGCTTGCTTGCAATCATGTCTGACTGAATTTCAGCTAAGTTTATGCTGTCGCTGTACACCGATGACATAATTGCTGGCGTCCACTCCGAGCTTGTTGGCCGTGTAGGTGCTGCATCTTCGATCTCGGCTCTGGAGTTGTTGGAATTTTTTCTAACTTCACGAATGACTTTGTAATCTGTCGCTACAGCTCAAGGTCTTTGTCAACATCAGTGAAGCACTTGAAGGTTATCTCGACTGGAATCGAAATGCTGGCAGCGCGCAGATTGTTGAAGGCAGTGTCCGCGGACAGAAGTTCGTCACACACGCTATTAACTGCGGCAGCACCCGCTGTCTCAGCGATTTCGCTTGGCGAAAAGCGCAGCGCTAAACAGCTAGAAACTTGGTGACTGCTGAAAATCGGGAAACGTCAACGCTAAAGATAGCATGATGCAGCACACTATCTACCGTAGAGCTGACAGAACAACTTGTGAACGAACACAGTGAGGATTGACCACAGGTTTGACCACGGCCAGCAACAGATTGGCGTGCTCTATATTGCGTCAATTTCAGTTTCAAAGGTACGGCAGTCGCACTGCGATGCGCGAGCGACCCGAAAATGGTGGGTTAAAGGGTACGAAAACAACCAATTTGGTGGCGCGGTGGTGACTTTGAGTCTGCGACTAGCAGTAAGAAGTCCGAAAGTTTCGATGGCGAAGGCTATAAGTGTCCAAAATATCGGACATTTTAATACATTCACTCTATGGGCAATTCGACAGTGCCGGCAATGAGTCTGAGAAATCAGGCATGTTTGGAATTATGGGCAGTAACAGTGCACAAGCTCACGGGATGAAGAAAAGGGACACAAACAAGCGCTTCTCTCAACTCAAGATTTATTGAAATATACAAATTGTCTGAACACATAAGATAAACATAGAGAACATGCGCAGAGGGGCCAGCAAGGGACCGTGTCGCCTTCATTAACAATTTCACGCTGTGGGTAACTGGGCAGGCGCTACAAAATTCAATTCAAACATGCTATTGATTAGGATTTCTTCTTTTTTATGTAAAAATATTGATGTTTCACTAACGCAGGACTTCCCTTCTTTTTTTATATAAAATTCTTCCACAAGTTTTCTTGTGACCTGATCACTATGTTTGAAGAGCACTGTCGTTTGATTGAACAAAGGCCTGCACCCACAGGTGTGTCAGTGCGAAGGCAGATTCGCGTACATGCAGGTCTTAAAGGTTCTGGATCATTCTTTTAAAAACAACACCCTGTTTGCCCGATATACACTTTTTTACATGTTAAGGAAATTTTGTACACTACCCCTAGTGCACAGGGTAGTGAAGCGTCCCTGTGTTTTACACCACATTTATTTTGGCTGGAGCTCTATCATGCTTTCACCATAGGGCACAATTTTCCTAGTTTGTTTCTTGCTGAGAATAATACCTGTACATTGTACCGTGATGCCACATTTTTGTCCATGGGCTAATTTATGCTTGTAGGGCGTGGTGGCACATATTTTTTTACCTCTCTTGTTCTTTAACACTTTTTCTCCCTTCTTGATCGGACATATCAGACCTTCCCAAACAGAAGTGATAACAGGCGTCGGAAAGTCGGCTACCTGAAGGCGACACACTTGTTGATAGAAGCTCTGTTCCGCCTGGTGCCTGCACGACTTCTGAATTGCAGCCCCGAGGCTAGACGCGGTGACGCCCTCTATCACTATTTTTGAATTAACAGACTTGTAATTAAGCAAAAGTTTTGCTGATCTTGGGTTATACGCCCAACAAGGGTGGTGGGAACTGTAAAGCCTGCTGTGAATGCATTTCGCTGGTGAGTATTAGCCCTATCGCAGTTTTTTGAAGATCTACAGGACCTTTTCAACATTCATGAGCTCCTTATTTTTGGGCACTGCTGTTAAGTAATCATTCGCGTAATGGGCGAAACAAACCATCTTTCCCTCCAACCTTTTTTCTAGTCTGGAATCGATTTCCCTAGAAAGATGTCACTGAGAACTGGTGCCACCCTAGATCCATTACAGACCCCTGCTTTTTGAACCATTATTTTTCCTTCCCAAACAGGGAAGGTTGATTGCTTATAGAACATCAATAACTCTAAAAATTTTTTCACCTTCAAACCTCACTCGTTTTCGAAATTTTGCTCGTCGTCATCTTCTGTAATGCATTCTTTCACACATTCATTAGCTCCCGCTGTGGAAAGGAATAATATAAACCTACTACGTCTACACTGAATGCTGTGCATCCGTCAAACTTTGCACAACGTAATTCTTCAACGAATACCTGCGAGTTCTTTATTATGAATGTATCCTGCACTTTTAGTTTTTTTAGTTGCTTCTGCAGAAAGGCTGAAATGATTAATTGCCATGTGCCTCTTTTGGAAACAATAGTGCGAAAAGGCTACTCCAGTTTATGGGTTTTTATTGAAGAGAAAGGTAGCAGTCGTGACCCCTGAGCCTTTGCTATACTTTTAGACAGACTTTCTAGGTTCCTTTCCTGCAAGGGGTTCTTTGTGCTTTCCCTAACTTTTTTCATCTCATCTTTCACTGCCCAGAAGTTTTTCATCAGAGCCACAGATGCTTTCTCAGAGAACTGTTCCTCAGTCAACAGTACAAAAAACCCTTTCTTATTTGCGGTCAACGACTTCAACTTTTTGTCTTTCAAGGATTCAGCAAAAGGTTGTATCCGTATGCTTTTCTTTTTTGTCCCTTTTTGACTACGCATAATGACATCTGCACATTCAGACACACACCTTGTCCTCTCATCCATCATAACTTGCCTAGAAACAGTCCTCGCTAAGGCTACTTTTTTAACGGTGCTGAGCATTCGTTCAACGCAGAACTTTGGGCTGAGCTTGAGTGTCTCCAAGTGCTCTTCCGGTATCGTTGTGCTGGCTAGGTTCAAGACCTTGCCCGCAGGATTTGTCCTCCCATTGCATTTCGGTGCAGTCTGGCTTTCACCTAAAGAAACTCGGTCACCGATTGGCTGGTTCGACATAACTCTCCCTATCATCTTTTCCCCTCTCTTCTTCCACACTATAGTACGCAGGTGGTCCTTTGGCAGTCCTTAAGCAGTCTTGTCTGGCTCTATAATTCAGGCCTCCACATTTGGAACATTCGCTTTGTGTGTGCTATCGATGGTCGTATACGCCTGCAGATGGCCATTAGTTCCTCTGGGCATGTCCTGTGGCGCAAGTGCCACAACAGCACTCTTACGCGACATTCGTAAGTGTCTGTTTTTGCTGCCAAGAAGGCTGGGTCTTGAAAAAATATGTTGGGATGAGAGAAGGAGCCCTTGTTGAAAAAATAAACTGAAGGAAGACTCATAGTTGGGCTAGTTGATGATACATTATGGGCGGTAACAGCGCACAAACTCACGCGACGCAGAGAAGGGACTTAAACAGTGCTTGTCTGTGTCTCTTCTCTTCGTCTCGTGAGTTTGCGCGCTGTTACCACCCATAATGTATCACCAACTCGCCCAACGGTCTTGCTTATGTTTGGAATTTCGGGAGTCCAGGAAATCGTACGTCGGCTGTATGGGCACTAGTGAAAAGAGTGTACACTGAGAGAGAAGGAATTGTAAAGGGCGTTTGTTATGCTTTTGTTGCAGGCCACCCTCCCGAACCGGAAGTGCAGCCTGAACCAGAGGCCTCCGTCACAGAGCCAGAACCGTTGCGTGTCGACCCTGTGAGTAGGAAGCCTGGTTGATATTTACTCCTGTTTGGAGCATGTATGATGATGATGGTAGATCCTTATTGCACAAAGTGTGCCAAGAATGATATTGCTGTTTGACTCTCTAATAAAGCGAACTTCTCGAGGTGAGAAAAATAAAACCATGGTCTATAGGGCCTAAAATTAGATAAGAGTAATTATTATGTTAACTGGCCAAATCTGTGGGCTTTACAAAGTCGCACAGCCTAAGCAACAGTCCGTCTCAGGACAAGGAGTGCCGAGAAGAAGGGATTAATGAGCATATAAAATGTTTGGAGCAGGCAGTGGGGTGTAACTCTAAAATTAGCATTTAAAATAGCAATGTTAGATCAAAATAAGAACACTTGCATAATCAACGCAGTATTAGACACACCATGGGCAACTATTTCATGTGGCGTCAAGGAACTGAAAAGAAATGTTCATCAAAAGATCACACATGTTCTGAAGTTCATCCTGGAAAATAATTTACTAAATCGCATTCTTAAGGAAATCGGGGATGCAATCTAGGCATTTGTGTTTTTACACCAAAGGCTTTCAAATGTTCTTACTCCGACAATGCCTTCTTTCAGTACAGTCTCAGAACTTCACAGAAATTCACAGGGCGCTTGAGCTTTGTGATACAGCACAGTGGCATGATTAGGCTCTGTTCACAACAAAGCCATCACTTCAACGTTGTTTAAAGAACCCCAGGGGGTCGAAATTTTCGGAGCCCTCTACTACGGCGTCTCTCATAATCATATGATGGTTTTGGGACGTTAAACCCCACATATCAATCAATCAATCAACTTCAATGTTGTGCCAGGAGGAAAGGAAAATCTCTCTACTGCAAGGACCATTTTGCAAATTAGCGTCTCACATTGGCTAACTTTGCTGATAATTGTGCCTGAGCAATTCTTAATGGTTGGGCCACCTGCTCCTTGCACAATTAACATTGTGTGATTCTGTGCAGCCGTTATGCATTGCTGTATTTACTCGCATAATTTGTGCAGTTTTTTTCCAGAATTTAGGGGCTCTGCAAAGGGATGCGCAAACCACGCAGAGATTTTGCATACGAAATGTTGTGCAAAGGTTCTAACGCACTCAACATATGCATTAAAGAAAAAGAAAATAAATTAGAGCACAAACTAAGTGTTGTTTACTCAACAAAATTAGCATGTTGTTTAACCAGCCGGATACGGTCATGGTCCGTCTAGTTCAAATCGCTGATCGAGAGGCTAGATTGGGAATCGTGGGAATCATCATCGCAGCTGCTGTCACCGCCTGCCGAAAATCATCGGCATCAGTTTCATCTAGGGCATTAGAATGCCCCATTTTCTTGAAATCCTTCTTCTTAGTGCTAGGAGAAACTAAATCTCACGACACGGCGATACCGGAGAATCTAAGCATTTTCTTCAATGGCAGGAAACATTTATTAGCAAGCGCACTCTCTTTTTTTTTTTCGTACAGATTGTGATGATCGTCACACGTTGAAGAACTTCATGGTGAAGCTCTTAGCGGTGGCACAGTTCCCGTTTTATGTGGCGATCTTGTATAACAGTGAGATTTAATTTCGTTGTATATGTAACTATGTATATGTAACTATTGTAGCCCATGGCAAGGACAGAGTAAAACTGCGACAGACAGATGGTCAAGCTGCTGTACATTGTAATGTACCTTGTTTTACGGTATTGCCCCAGAGGCTACCATCAAGACATATATAAACAACTTCGCCAAGGTCAAGAGGGCGTGGTGAGGAACATTGTGTCTTTTTATTGAGTGCTTAGTGCCTTGCTTCACAAACACTACAGATATTTAAACTTCTGGAATCAACCAAGCGGGAATCGCATCGTGGATGCAGAGAACAAGGGAAACAGTTGGCTCGACAAGGTGACAGGCCTTCGCACAGCCTCCGATGCAGAAAGTTGATGTCCTGATGCGAGTG